>NC_045177.1:9180059-9182559 GCF_900700415.2 Clupea harengus
GACACACACACGTGTCTTAGTCATGAACATGCTCTGCAACATCCAGTGTGAGAAGCTGCATGCTCCCCGCCTCAGACATGTCCTAGCGTATACTGAAAACGATACCAAGTGTCTCTCACAGACATACTGACAGTATACTACAGAAGTGAGTACACCACTTTGCAATATAACTTCAATGTCAAATGATTCAAAGTTGTATCACCTAACAGTATTTGCATTACTTCTAATACTTCTAATACTGTTCCATCTCATTTATAGTTGGAGATGGTGCTGTGTTATTTACATTTACATTTAGTGCATAACATTCAGTTATCCATGAGATGTGCGACACTGCTGTTTCATTTTGAATGTTTGAATCATATCAGAGCAATTAATGCATTTGCTAAATGTGTTTCCTTATGTATATTCATTTTGAATTGTGGACTCAAATAAAGAAATAAAATGTGTTTGTGTGAGTGTGCATCTGTGTGTGTGTGTGTGTGTGTGTTTGTGTGTGTTTGTGTGCATCTGTGTGTGTTTGTGTGTGGTGGCATCTGTTTGTGTTTGAGTTTGTGTGTGGGTGCATCTGTGTGTGTTTGTGTGTGGGTGTGTTTGTGTGTAGGTGCATCTGTGTGTGTTAGTGTGTGTTTGTGTGTGTGTGCATCTGTACGTGTTTGTGTGTGTGTGCCACTGTGTGTGTTTGTGTGTGTGTGTGTGTGTGTGTGCATCTGTGTGTGTTTGTGTGTGGGTGCATCTGTGTGTGTTTGTGTGTGTGTGCCACTGTGTGTGTTTGTGTGTGTGTGCATCTGTGTGTGTGTGTGTGTGTGTGTGCATCTGTGTGTGTGTGTGTGCATCTGTGTGTGTTTGTGTTTGTGTGTGTGTGTGTGTGTGTGTGCCACTGTGTGTGTTTGTGTGTAGGTGCAGGAGTCGGGTGGAGGCAGAGGCAGTCAGAGAGAACTAGAGAACAATCTGACATTTCAGTTTTTAAATTACGCTGATGGTAAATTATTTATTCTCATGGTTATGTGATCAAAGTTTCCAAAGCCATACCTGATACCAGTCTGATCTTGTGAGCATGCATGACTAACTGTGTTTTAATTGTTTTCATTTGTGTAGCGTTAGCTATTCATGTCACATACTGTATCTAATATTCAAATCCCAAACTCGCAAACCTCAAATGTCAAACGATCCAGTTCAGGTGCAAACCAGTTTTGAAGGATCAACCTCAAAGTTGTTACAGGGTGTTTGACTGAAGGGAATGGCATACTGTGCAGAAAAAAAATGGTCTGCATTATGCCAAGTGCCATAAGCAATATTTGAAGAAGCCTCACGTGGGAACAGGAACGCCTTGGGAATGTGCCAATGAAGTCAAGGTAAACATGTCTGACTCCTGACCCCCAGCTGTGTGATTATGCTGGGATCACTATCTCACACACATCCCTACACTACACAGGGACTACACTTCACAACATGACCCTTCCTCTAGACCATTAACAAATAAGCTTACATGTGGAAAATGGTCACATCTACAGAACAATGTCTTGCGATGTTAGGAAATGTTTCTTCTTCCGTTTCGAAATGTTAATGTTCTCTCCAAGCAGCAACATGAGGAGACGCAACACCGATGGAGTCGGAGCGATGAGCTGAACCTCAGTCTTCTATTACCAAGTGATTCAGCAGAGCTTCTCAGGGGTGACATTAGGCGAGTGATAAAAGGCTTGGATGGGAGCGCCCGTGAGCAGAGCAGTCCTGTAACGCAGGCTGGAGTCTCTCTCTCCCCGGTAGGTGAGAGATTTAAGGGACAGGGCCGTTTAGTGGAACCGGTAGATGAGCACGCAGTCGGAGAGAGAGGCCGGAGCAGCGGCAGAGGATGGGTTTAGTCTGGGGACGTTCTGCCGCAGTTTGCCTTGGCAGATCTACGGCTTTCATTAAGAGGCCCCGTCGCAGAGGGCCCCTGTCGCTGCCTTTTATGAGTCTGGATGGCGGAAATAATGTGAAGTAATGTGAAATAAGCCATGCCACCCAGGGTAAGGTTTTGCTTGTGCAACGTTTTTTTTCTTCTGAACTGCTGTTAAAAAGAGTGGTTCCCTTTGGCCTAGTGACCAGCAAGACTGGGTTCATAATGCTGGGTCCATAACACACACACACACACACACACACACACACACACACGTGTGTGCAGCGAGCGCTCCAGCCACTGGTGGTTTCCTAAACCCAGAGCACGGAAGCAATGTCTGTGGGTTTTGCATCACCGTGAAATTTGCAAGGCCTGATTGACCCCTGTGCAATATGCTCAGCGTGCTTTCCTAAGCCAGACCTGAGCTTGAGTGGGAGTGTACTCGTGTGTGTGTCTGTGTGTTTGTACGCATGTGAGTGTGTGTGTGTGTGTGTGTGTGTGTGTGTGTGTGTGTGTGTGTGTGTGTGTGTGTGTGTGTGTGTGTGTGTGTGTGTGTGTTGGTGTGTCTCCACATTCCCTCCCCTACCTCCATCTCTCCGTGGCCGTTGCGTGTCTGTCTCTCTA
>NC_045177.1:9195059-9220059 GCF_900700415.2 Clupea harengus
GAGTGAACACACACACACACACACACACACACACACACTCAGAGTGAACACACACACACACACGCACACGCACTCAGAGTGAACACACAAACACACACTCAGAGTGAACACACACACACACACACACACACACACACACACACACACACACAGAGTGAACAGGGCTGCACAGAACAGACGGGAGAGGAATGCGCCCCGCAGGCACGGCCCTCAACACACAGACACACACGGCCCTTAACACACAGACACACACGGCCCTCGACACACAGTCACACACAGTCACACACAGACACACACAGACACACACGGCCATCAACACACAGACACACACAGTCACACACGGCCATCAACACACAGACACACACAGACACACACGGCCCTCAACACACAGTCACACACGGCCCCCAACACACAGACACGCACAGACACACACAGTCACACACACAGTCACACACGGCCATCAACACACAGACACACACAGACACACACAGTCACACACACAGACACACACGGCCCTCAACACACAGTCACACACGGCCCCCAACACACAGTCACACACACAGACACACACAGTCACACACAGACACACACGGCCCTCAACACACAGACACACACAGACACACACAGACACACACAGCCCTCAACACACAGACACACACAGTCACACACAGTCACACACGGCCCTTAACACACAGTCACACACAGACACACACAGCCCTCAACACACAGACACACACAGACACACACGGCCCCCAACACACAGACACACACAGACACACACAGAAACACACGGCCCTTAACACACGGTCACACTTCTGAGCACCGCACAGTCGTCACATTCATTTCTTTAGCACAGACTTTTAACCAACTCAGCATACGGGCATTCATTCATTGTGTTTTTGTGTGTGTGAAATCAAACTAGCAAAATGTTTCTGTAGAACGGAGCATGTCATGAATAGCATTCATATTAATCTGTCTGACTGTGTGGGTGGAAAGTAAGCTATGAGTGCTGATAGCACAAGTGCATCTTCTGCGTGGCCAGAAAAAAACCAGTGGTTGACAGGCTCTAATTCCCTGCCGTTTTGTTAACTAGTGGTTTACAGGCTCTAATTCCCTATCATTTTGTTAACTAGCGGCTGATAGGCTCTTATTCCTTGCCGTTTTGTTAACTAGCGGTTGATAGGCTCTGTGTGTTGAGAGAGGAGAGCTCGAGCCAATCACCACCCAACTGGATGTGGAGACACTGCAGTGGAATGGGGGGACCTGACTGAACCCCTAACCTCATTAAGATTAACACACTCACACTCACACTCACACACATGCAAAGGTTCTCCCCATGTCCTGTGCGAGTGCTGCACTGTGTGTGTGTGTGCGTGCGTGCGTGTGTGTGTATGTATGTGTGTGTGTGTGTGTGTGCGTGTGTGTGTGTGTGCGTGTGTGTGTTTCTGTCTCTCTCTTTCTCACATGGCTCGTGGTCTTGTGGACAGATTTAGAGGAGGCGCAGGTCTATTTTCTCCACCTGGACAAACGAGCTGGAAACTCAAGCCTCGGTCGCCAGGGTTTCAGGGGACGACGCGACACACAGCGAAAGGGGGTCTGGCCCGTGACCCTGAGCGAGAGGTCCGTTTACGGAGCCCACGGAACCTGAGAGCTGTGCTGGGCCAAACAACCTCAGGTCCCTCAGGGAGGCTTCTACACACACACACACACACACACACACACGTATAGTCAAACACACACACACACACACACACACACACACACACGTATAGTCAAACACACACACACACACACGTATAGTCAAACACACACACACACACACACACACGTATAGTCAAACACACACACACACACACACGTATAGTCAAACACACACACACACACACACACACACACACACACACACGTATAGTCAAACACACACACACACACGTATAGTCAAACACACACACACACAACCACACACGTATAGTCAAACACACACACACACACGTAAAGTCAAACACACACACACACACACACACACACACGTATAGTCAAACACACACACACACACGTATAGTCAAACACACACACACACACACACACACACACGCGTATAGTCAAACACACACACACACACGTATAGTCAAACACACACACACGTATAGTCAAACACACACACACACACACACACACACACACACGTATAGTCAAACACACACACACACACACACACACACGTATAGTCAAACACACACACACACACACACACGCGTATAGTCAAACACACACACACACACACACGTATAGTCAAACACACACACATATAGTCAAACACACAGACACACACACGCGTATAGTCAAACACACAAACACACACACACACACACGTATAGTCAAACACACACACACACACACGTATAGTCAAACACACACACACACGTATAGTTAAACACACACACACACACACACACACGTATAGTCAAACACACACACATATAGTCAAACACACAGACACACACACGCGTATAGTCAAACACACAAACACACACACACACACACGTATAGTCAAACACACACACACACACACACACACACGTATAGTCAAACACACACACACACGTATAGTCAAACACACACACACACACACACGTATAGTTAAACACACAGACACACACACACACACACACGTATAGTCAAACACACACACATATAGTCAAACACACAGACACACACACGCGTATAGTCAAACACACAAACACACACACACACACACACGTATAGTCAAACACACACACACACACACGTATAGTTAAACACACACACACACACACACACACGTATAGTCAAACACACACACAATCAACCTCAGGTCCCTCAGGGAGGTTTCTACACACACACACACACACACACACGTATAGTCACACACACAAACACACACACTCATTTACACATGCACTGTCACAACCACAGAGATTGTCACACACACACATGCACAGATGCCCCCACACACACCGAGTGACACACACACACTCAAACTCTTAACACACAAGGTGCACACACACACTCTAACTCTTAACACATGAGGTGCACACACACACTCTAACTCTTAACACATGAGGTGCACACACACACTCTAACTCTCAACACACGAGGTGCACAAACACATGGACATAACACAGACACACACAGTCATACACATGCACATAAACTCACAAGTCTGCACACAGACCACCTGCCACACACACACACACACACACACACACACACACACAGAGATACAAATGCACACAGAGCAATGTGCGTGCGTACACACCCCCCCCCCCCCCCCCCACACACACACACACACACACACACACAGTCTCTTTATTTAGTCCTGCTGTAAATGATCTAGTGTGTTTCTGGGCTTTCGGTAGCCTGGGAAGCGGGTGTAGGATGTCTAGAAAAAGTGGGAGAAGCGGATGCTCTGAGAACTGCCATCTTGTAAAGGTGATTTAAGAACCCTGAGTTTCTGCCATTTACGGAGCAGGAAGTGTTGGATCTGATGACCTGCAGGGGAGGAGAGATCAGGTGAGGTGTGAACCTTCACTACGAGAGCTTCACGGAAAGAAATATTTTGACCTGTGCTTTACCAGGAAGAAGAAACCGCACACCTTCTAGGAGTAAAATAGAAGGGTGCTACTTTGGTAACATAGTAAGTTGACACCCTTAAACTGGGGGCATCCATCTTGGCATTTATTTATACGGTATTATTGTATTGTTCTATTATTGATATTTTATCATCCTTGTGTGACCCACACTATGGTCCCTCGTTTACTGTGCGACTACAACACAAATTACTAAAATGTTTCATGTTATGTACTGCATGTCTTTTGAAAATTACAAAACACTGATGGTTGTGAGACTGTGAGACTGTTCCCTCTGCTGTCGTGGACCGGTTCTGTGAGGGGTGAGACTGTTCCCTCTGCTGTCGTGGACCGGTTCTGTGAGGGGTGAGACTGTTCCCTCTGCTGTCGTGGACCGGTTCTGTGAGGGGTGAGACTGTTCCCTCTGCTGTCGTGGACCGGTTCTGTGAGGGGTGAGACTGTTCTCTCCGCTGCAGGGTGCACCAGCAGCCATGATGTTTCACACAGGCTATAGGGCCGGTGTTGAGTGAGGACAGAGATGTAGACCCTCAGAGAAGTGAGTGTGTGTGTGTGTGTGTGTGTGTGTGTGTGTTGCTGTGTGTGTGTGTGTGTGTGTGTGTGTGTGTGTGTGTGAGTATATGTGGGGAGTGGGAGAGTTGAAGGCACCCCCCACCAGTGCCAGGAGGAGCACTGAGCTCCCACACATGCTTTGCTCTGCTTTGTGCAGATAAAACCCCATGACCTCTCACAAACACACGAGTGATTATCATGAAGAACTCAGCCCTCTCATCTCTACGCCAGCCCACACACACACACACACACACACACACACACACACACACACACACACACACACACACACACACACACACACACACACACACACACACTCACATGCGTACAAACACACAGACACACACACGAGTACACTCTGAGGTCTGAGGTGTAGATCACACTGAATCCCACTGTTCGGCTCAGTTTCACTTCTGAGGGTGAAGTTTGAAATGCGAGAGAGGGAGAGGAACAGGAACAAGTACGCAGCAGTCACCACTACATTTCAATCCGTTTCATGTGAGGAAATGAGGAAATTGCGGTGGGCTTAACTCTCCTTCCCAGAACTTAATGTAGAAACGCAAAAAAAAAGGGCCACACTGCTGTAAACCATCACCGTTCGATACAAAAAAAAAGGCTGAGAAACAGACTAAACAATCGAAACGGCAGCCATGAAATGCTGAAAATATGTCTTGGGGAGGGTTTT
Source organism: Clupea harengus (assembly GCF_900700415.2). Taxonomy (NCBI): domain Eukaryota; kingdom Metazoa; phylum Chordata; class Actinopteri; order Clupeiformes; family Clupeidae; genus Clupea; species Clupea harengus. Next base: position 9,199,926 of record NC_045177.1, read on the forward strand.
CACCTTAGGAGTTGATGAAGAACACCACCGTGCAAAGGGTGCCTTGCTCATGCTTGAGATATTTCAAATATCTCTCGTATCTACCACAGGTCAGCTCTAATCAGAGGGGGACCAGAGGAATGGGTCTGCTTCCAGTGATATTACCGCAAAGTTCAGAATTAGAACAAAGTTCAGAGCCTGTGTTTGCGTGTGTGTGTGTGTGTGTGTGAGAGAGAGAGTCACACATCAAAGTAGAAACTATATATGAATGGTTGCATGTACTATATATGTTACATATAAACTAAGTGTAGATTGTGTTTAATGTACAGAGAGAAATGGAGACGAGAGAATGAAAACTAGAAAAGTGCACTGAAGAAAATCTATGAGAAGAGGTGGGAGTGCATTCGTGTGTATAAGAAGAAAATAGATGTAATGTGTGTGTGTGTGTGTGTGTGTGCGTGTGTAAGTGTATGTGCGTGTGTGCGTGTGTGAGTGTATGTGTGCGTGCGTGTGTGAGTGTGTGCGTGTGTGTGCGTGTGTGTGTGTGCGTGTGTGAGTGTATGTGCGTGCGTGTGTGTGTGTGCGTGTGTGCGTGTGTGTGTGAGCACGTACGCTTGCAACAGCCCTCTCTCCCTGCCAGCACCCAGTGGAGGGAGGCAGAAAGTGGGCCAGGCGGCAGCGAAGCAAGCGAGCCTCTCTCTCTCCTCCTCCTCCTCTCTCTCTCTCCTCCTCTCTCTCTCTCTCTCTCCTCCTCCTCTCCCCCTGCCTTTGTTTCCCCGTGAAGGAGGTCACCCGCACCTACCAGCACTCCATCACCGCCGGCGACCTTGCCTGTCCTGGATTCAGCACAGGCTCCCGCAACGCCACGGCACACAACTGCTCCTAAAGTGTGCCAAAGTCGGCACAGGGCTTTCTCTCTTCTTCCATCTCTCCATCTCTCTCTCTCTCTCTCTCTCTCTCCCCCTTTCTCTGTGGAAATCATTCAAGAGAAGGAATATCAGACATTTTAAACTCACTCAGTTCAGGATAGGATGCATGAATAATTATCATTGCTGCATTTTCCAGGGGGTGCCTCCCTTTTTTCTCAGAAGCACATGGTGTATGAAATGAATAAATAAATACATATAAACAGAAGTATATGAACATATGTACATTTGTCTAAATACTGTACAAGCATTGCACACAGACTCAGACGGCATATCTGATCTGTTAAAAATAGAAATTTACAAGATGTTACAAGAGCTCTATGAACGATTGCAAATATTGATTGAAAAACGATCGAGAAGCTCTAGTTTCCTGGCCGCAATGTTGCAAAACTCATCCCCAGTTTTCAGGACAGTGGAGGAAGCAGGACCCAAAGTCATGAAAGAATGCAAAACGTTTCTCTCAATGAAGGGAGAGAAAAAGAGACGAAAAAAAAAAAAAAAAAATACCAGCCCCGAAAAATGCTCCTCTGGGTTTCTTCTGATAAGGCTGTGAGTAATTCTTTTTCTTTTTCTTTACTAGAAAAACCACATTCCTGTCCGGTGCATCCTGTAGACGCGGCGGAGTGGGAGGGGTGTGGGCTTATCAGAATGCCGTGCCACAGTTGGAACAAGGATAGGGGTTCCACACAGACGCTCGGAGCATTCTCACCACCTGTGCTTTGTAAAGGCACGCTGATAGCCCACCGAGGGGAGAGGTGGTGGAAGCTACTCTTCTAGGAATTAAGGCCCAGTTCACTGATTGTCACAGTTCATGGTTCCTGTGGACATGATAATGATTTAGTCTCTTGTGATAACAAACAGCCATAAAAGCTTGGAGTGAGCTGTATGTGTGAACTGTTATGGAGATATTCAAACATAACTTATACCAATCTTTATGGTGTTTCATGTCTTTTACACATTTTAAAGAATATCCACACAAATAAACAGTGGAGGAAGTAAAAATACACAATCAAAAAGTAAAAGTCCTGCATGAAAAATCCTACTTAAGTGAAAGTACATATTAGTATTAGCAGCACAATGTAGTTGGTCCCTCTGACTGATATATAATTATATGTGACGTCATTAGATTATTAATACTGAAGCATCAGTGTGTAAGCAGCATGTTGCTGTTGTAGCTGCTGGGGGTGGTACTACTTTATATACAGTTTTATCTGCAGGGACACCAGATCAATCTAAGAGGTCGTGAGGTGATTTATGGGAGAGAAAAGAACACAAGAGTTGTTCAGAGTTTTATTTCTAATCTTTGATTTTTTGGTGAGATATCAGATCATTTGAACATTTACTGAAATAAAACCGTGTGAAAGGTTGAGAGGGAAATCATTATTTGATGGAACTGTTAACAATTCATAGACATCTGAAATCACAATTTGAGGGAACTGTTAACAACTCATAGACATCTGAAATCACAATTTGACGGAACTGTTTACAATTCATAGACATCTGAAATCACAATTTGACGGAACTGTTTACAATTCATAGACATCTGAAACTTGACTCTGACTACACACTGCTTTTATAAGATGTCCGACACCAAAAAGGTTGGACACAACTGGTTTAATCTTCAACAATGCGTTGTATTTTAAACGCTTGTTATATTATCCACTGTGTAAAATCTCCATCTTAAAACTAACTAGTATATCTGTCAAATAAATGTAGAGTAGATATTACAATATATAAAGTATACATACAAAAGTATATCATAAAATGGAAGTACCTCAAAACTGTACTTAAATACAGCACTTGAGTAGATGTACTTAGTTACTTTCCACCACTGCAAATGAACAATATTTCATTTATGACACTATGACTTCTAGTAGAGAAGAGATACTACTAGTTTCCCGAGATAACAGTTCCCTTTGGAGAACAGTTTTAAAGAGCAAAGAGCAAGTTATTTTGAAAGCAACCACCAAACCACACCGTCTGGAAACCCACTTGAGTGTAACAGCTCTGTGAATATGTGCCACTGTACGGCAACATTTAAGACTCCGTGTGGAGTCACAGGACCCAAACCACAGCTTTAGTATGTGTGCGTCCATTCAACATCCATTCACAGAAAAAATGAGCACATGCTCTCATATTAACATACTACACAATCCAGAGGGCCCAACTGAAGCCAGTCACTGCAGCACGTTTGTGGTTAGGTGTGTTTAGGCTGGGACAACGCGTCTCCATACCTTAGCCCTACTGATTACAGTCGACATCTTTAATCCACAAACACACAGACAGATTTGTTCCCAGAAAACAGGACAGGCAATGTGTGCCTGTCTGTGGCACAGTTCAGCCAACGGGAGCGCGTGTCCCTCTTTCCTCGTTCTCTCCTGGTGTCTCTCTCGCGCGCTCCCTCCCTCACTCTCCCCATTTTCTGTCCTCTGCTCTACCCTCTCCCCACTGACACACAATTACTCCTATATCTATCCCCTGTCTTTTATCTGTCCCTGTTCTTCCCTCTCTCCTTCTCTCTCTCTCTCTCTCTCGTTCTCTCCATCCTGTTTGTCCAGCCTGTGGTGGACTCATTATCCAGCACCTTGACCCAGACATCTGACTGTGAGTCTGCACTAGACGGGCGTCATGGCTGGCTGCGCAATGCCGCCGCGCCCCCCCCCCCCCCCCCCCTCCGACGAGCTGTGCATCCCAACAGCACCAGGCCAGCAGCGCCACTGCGCACAGACGCCCCCTGCTGGGTCTGCGGCGCCACTGCAGTCTGACCGGCCTTTTACCAGCCGCATACGGCATCACCAATAAACCCCCTCACCCCCTTTGTCTCTCACTCGCTCTGTCTCTCTCTCTCTCTCGGTCTCTCTCTCTCACACACACACAAACACACACACACACACACACACACAGAATCAGCCATTCAGCCCCCATTTAGACAAAGGAGGAGGGCGAGCAAGGACAGCAATGCCCACAGGCAGGTGCTGGACTATGAAGAATTAGAATGAGCTGGTGGCATTTTTCAAAAACTGATCCGACTCCATTTCCCCCCCCCCCTCTCCCATAGGTGTGATCGTGACCGACAGCAATTGCAAAGTCATCATAAAGATCTTAGTATAATTGAGACAAACTCCGAATAGAGATCGCTCTTGAGCTTTGAGGTTTTCCACGGTTGCCATGGTTGCCATGGCGAAGGAGTGGTTTGAGGAGGCCCCTGAGAAGCCCAAATCCGGTTGAGTCACCATTCCAATGTTCGCTCCTTAAGATGTTTGCCTGGAAATGTCCCTTCACGAATAATCAGTAAGAACAGGAGGAGGTTAAGAAGGTTGAGGAGGTTTCTAAAGAACAACGGAAAATTACCTCTGACCTGTCTGGATGCTATCTCTCTCTCTCTCTCTCCCCCTCTCTCTCTCTCTTTCCCTCTCCCTCTCTCCCTCTCTCTCTCTCTCTGTGTGTTGGCAAGGAGACTGGATGCCGTTGCATCAGAGGGATATTTCATGTAGTGTGATGATGTGTGGTTGCAGGGCCCTTTCATTCATTTGAGTAGTTGCCAATTATTACCACAGCTAGATCCCTTGCTGGGCTCCGACACACAAACAGACTCCATCCCTTCCAGCACTTTTACCCCTAATCCTCCTGTTGTCTCAAGGCCGTGAGATGCCTTAGTCAGGAGGTTTCTGGTTCCTCTGGGGGTGTTTTTTTTGTCTTGAGGGATGGGGGTTTTCCTCTGTGCAATACTGGTGCAAGAAGGAGGCCAACCATAAGAGGAGAACCAGACCAGACCAGATCTTGCCCTCACCATGTCACCGGCCGAACCGCCCACATCACATTCCGCTGCCCCTGATCTACCGAACTGCCTGAGTCACCACCAGGATGCCATCGCTCTCTAAATTAGAAGGGCCAAATGGCGTGATGAATCACCGGGGCCCACATCTGGTGCCGGCGTGGCTATCTGGGAGCAGGGCTCTTTTGGCGCAGGATGTGGTGGTGAGATCGGCGGAGGTCACCGCCGGAACAGTCGGTGCTCTCCCTGAGCGACGTGAGTCACCTCACAGGAAATAAGGTCAGATGGTCGTGGGTTGTTATTACTTCAAAAACACATATCAGATGTTCTCAAAGTTCTTTGAACCTTTCACCAAGTGATGAGGCCTATTGTTCGAAGTTTTTTTTTTTTTGATGGATAGGCTGGTCTGGCAAATATGACTACTAATACAGACACCAAGATATTTCCATTTGACCCTCAGCTAGAATAAATGCCTCATCCAACACGCGTACCCACAAAAGCAGAAGTCTTGACTCATGGATAATTCTGGCATTCTTGTGGTATTTCTGTTATAATATTCAATAATGGGAAACACTATTCCATCCACTTCATTGAAAAAAAATAAAATAATCAAGACTACCTCTTAGCTTAGAAAACATCTCCATTCATGAAGCCTCCTTAACCTTTCCACAGCTGTATAAAGGGGGGGAATCACGAGAGGAGACGCGGGCAGAGAGAGCAACAAGTGGTCGATAATGAACAGAGGAAGAGCCAGAATGACCCCGTGGAGAGTAAGCTGTTCTGTCAGGCATGGTCTTGAAGAGGGTTAGCCCTCGCGCATTAGTGACAATTAGCCTCTCTCCGCGGGAGCCGCATTCTACATGATTGGAGTGTGAATGGATGGAATACTGGGTTGAGGTGTTAATTACCGGTCACAAGTAAGACCTACCTGAGTCTGTGTGTATCTATAAATATATACGCTTCAAAGTTTAAAGGCCGAGAGGTCGTTTTTTTAAGTGTGTAGGGAAGTCTAAAGCTGAAACGAGCATCCATTTAGGTACAACATATCAATTTAAACACAATACTTGGACTGGACAAACATATGAATTTGAACACAATACTTGGACTGGACAAACATATCAATTTAAACACAATACTTGGACTGGACAAACATATGAATTTGAACACAATACTTGGACTGGACAAACATATCAATTCAAACACAATACTTGGACTGGACAAACATATCAATTTAAACACAATACTTGGACTGGACAAACATATCAATTTAAACACAATACTTGGACTGGACAAACATATGAATTTAAACACAATATTTGGACTGGACAACTTGAATCCTCTGTATTGTATTTTGTACTCCACAGACTTTCTTACCTATGATATATCAAAAAGTAGCCCCAGTGAAGGTCAAGAAAACAGTTTTGACCCAATCTCTCAACTTATTCTCAACGTCCAACAGCAACGTGTTTTGCTTTGACAGATACTGCCACCTAGTGGATATAAAATGTTACAACACGCTCAATCAAGAGGTTGTGAATCTCTCACTGCTCTGTTGATGGTGGAGACCTGATAGCAGAGATGGTATAACGTGCCCTCAATTGAATATTTGCAAAAGGTTTTAATGAGTAAAAACATGCAGATACCCTGCTAATATGTCGAGTCACACTCTCTTTATTTTAACTCTCTAACTTGCCATGTGTCTTTTAACTGTCAATACATTAGATTGAACATGTACTGAACAGAATGTCATGTTTCAAAAGTTGCCCTTACATCATGAGGTCTGAGAGGATATAATCGTTTCCCTCTGAATGATGTATTCCCTAAAGCAGGTGCTCCTTGTCTTCTTAACAGCTGGAATGGGTTGGGAGCTGGTAGACGTATGGCCGTAAGGCAGAGCCGGGGGATTCTGTGTCAATGAGTGCATTCTTGCTAGCAAACATATGGAATTATTCAGACCGGAAACCCATGTTCTTTTGGAATGCTGAATTTATTTTTCTTCCAGAGATCCAGAACGGTGCCCCCCCCAACCCCCCCCTTTCCCAAAACTCCCTCTTTGCAAAGGATCCAAAGCTGAAAGTTGGTGTGTTAACTGTATAAACAAATATGAACGCTTTCTTTTTGCTATTTGAAACTTACCAATTACTTGATCAATTAATGAAAATACATGATAAAGTAAATAAAATGTCAAAATAAATACATAATGAAATGACAGTGTGATTATAATTAAAATGATAAAAGTAATAAATCTTTTCTTTTAAATAAATCTCTTCGCGACATTCAATAACTATAAGTGACCCGTTTTAACTGCAGAACTAATACACAGCCCATGACTAACTGACAGAGAAACTGCCAGAAACCAGCAAGGAACCCAAACTCATGAGTGCTCAACCATCCCTAACAAACCAGATCCTGATTATTCCATCAATCCTCCACGTCCGAGAACTGCCCCTCCACCACGGCGTGGCTGCCATACTCCCACCTGACTTGGGGCATGTGGTGGACGCTGGGGTTGTAGAGGGTTGGCACTAGCCCGCTCCAGGCCGGCTTCACACTGAGCTTCATCAGGGCCACGGTCATGACATCCTCAATACCTGCACAGGGGAACACTGGCTACTTCAGACAGGGCTTCAGACACACTAGCAGACAGTACAGAAGCTGGAGAGTCTTGTTAAAAGCACACCGAGGGACACAAGGGACAAAACTGGAGCACTGTTCAGAGCATTTACTAGTGGGCGTTATTTCAAAAAGCTTGATGAAAATAAACTGAAATCTACAGCAAAGCTGAGCCAAGTCTAGCCAAGACTACATCTTCTGTGGCGAAAGAATGCTTGTTTTTGTGTGGGGAATTGGTTATGTGGTTACAGTTTAGACCAGCAGTTAAACTCACCGTAAGGGCTGTCGTGGTTACACAGATAGACTCACCGTAAGGGCTGTCGTGGTTACACAGTTGGACTCACCGTAAGGGCTGTCGTGGTTACACAGATAGACTCACCGTAAGGTCTGTCGTGGTTACACAGTTGGACTCACCGTAAGGGCTGTCGTGGTTACACAGTTGGACTCACCGTAAGGTCTGTCGTGGTTACACAGTTGGACTCACCGTAAGGGCTGTCGTGGTTACACAGTTGGACTCACCGTAAGGGCTGTCGTGGTTACACAGTTGGACTCACCGTAAGGACTGTCGTGGTTACACAGTTGGACTCACCGTAAGGGCTGTCGTGGTTACACAGTTGGACTCACCGTAAGGACTGTCGTGGTTACACAGTTGGACTCACCGTAAGGACTGTCGTGGTTACACAGTTAGACTCACCGTAAGGGCTGTCGTGGTTACACAGTTAGACTCACCGTAAGGGCTGTCATGGTTACAGTGAGACTCACCGTAAGGACTGTCGTGGTCGTCCTCCTGGTCTCCAGCATGGCCACTGAGCTCCTGCTCCCAGTCCTCACCCTCCAAGTGCTGCTGCTCACGTGGTGGTGGCACAGGAGGATCTTCCATGGCGGCCCTTTTCTTCCTCCATTTGAAGTGGGCATTCCTTCTTCGAGCTCTCCTGCAGCCTGGCTGGGCCTGAGTCTGGTTCTGGTTCTGGGCTTTGGACGGGTCAGTGGGGCTCCTCGGCTTCGACTGGGGTGCTCCCACTTCACCTCTCCCACGTCCACCTGCGAGGGGCAATACATTCATGTAGCACGGGCACTGGGCAACCTCTCCAGCCCTTGGGTATAGGAGTTAGAGGGGTCAAGAGACACAGATCCATCATCGCTGAAGTCCCCCTTACAGCTTTGCCAGAGCCAACCAGTCAAGGGATGAGTGAGTGTATATGTGACTCATTTAGTTTTAGGAGTCTTCCACCATGGGAAGATTTTATGGGAAGAATTGTAGGCCTACGCCAAAAAATCTGGTAAGAGTGAGCCTACCCAAGGCCTGCATATCTAAATGCCATCCTAAGTTTACAACTTGGCATGACCATTTCACATGCATAATTGGGAACTCACCATGACGGGACAGGTAATGGTTCTCTTTTTGATTCCCAGTATGTTTACTTGGCTTCTCCCGGACCTCTTTGACCCAGTCCAGCTCATGTGGTGCCGGGGAATGGACATCTTCTACTATGGGCTTCTTCCACCTCCCATTTGTTCTGTGAGCTCTTGACAGCCGCTGTTTTGGTTGAGTTTGGGCCTTAGACTGATCTGAGGGGTTCTTCACAGACAGTGCAGACTGGGGCGCCACTTGGTCCACCTCACCAACACTTCTCGGCCTGCCTGGAGGAGAGTTAGCCGAGCAATATGAAGTCGGAGAACTTACTGTAAGTAACAGCGATGTACATCATAGGCACATGGATATCTGAGTACAATCTGTCACGAAGTCCATTCAGTCAGAATGTCATAACATAAAGCTAAAAGCACGTCATATAGCTATCAAAGTCTAAACAAAGCCGGTTTACAGCTGATATTCTTTTAGAAAACAACGCATTTCTCCAGTCAAACAAGGATATCATCAGGCCAGTGTTCACGTTCAGAAAATATAACTGGTTAGAGCTAAAGAGGCGTCGTGCAGGAGTAGATTACTACACGGTTTGAAACAAGTGCAATTTTGGGGAGAACGTGCGATTGCTAGGTAAATTTGCTTCAGTTTAATCTCTCATTTAGTGGAACCACATCCATCAGAGATGTTTTTTTTTTAAATGTTATTTCCAAGCGGGTATCAAGTAATAATCGACCATTTGACGTAGAAACTTACCCATTCTTACAAGAGTTTAGCCCAAAAGCTCCTGATAGAAACCGCTGCTACCTGAAAATTGTATCAGCCAAATGACCCACTCCTCCCCCTCAACTCACGCCAAACACGTGCACGTTCTACGCCCTACCTCAAATGGACATGTTTAATTTTTCAATAAAACTTTTCAATCTTCCAAGTCACTCTACAAAGTTGGCTAATACGATTTCTAAACATTTTATGGCTCAGTCATTTTTTCATTATTGAACTTTGCTTGTGTTTTGTATCCCAACTGTGATGTCACAGAATGTTAATACATTGTAGGCCAAGCTAGTTTGCAAACTTAAGTTTCAAGTTTCATGACATCAACAACTTGAGAAAAAACGGAACAATTTACTGGCTCAACATGTTTTATTTATGCAATTATTTATTTTCACAAGAAAAACCTTAGCTTACTTAATACAAGATAGACCTAACCGGAGATTAACAGCAATGGCTGTTGGTTAAAAATCAAACTCCATGCAGATGACCGTCTTCAAGTTTAACGTCTTCTGTTGACCGCACATTTGCTTAGGTCTAACTACTGCCCGACGCCTCTAAAACTTAGTCTCCTAGGCCTAAATGATTTGAAATGTGAAAAGAGCGACAAAAAAAAAGATATAATGTAGCCTACGCACTCCGAAGAAAGTACAACAGGGATAACAGCATCACTAACGCAGCAGTCAGACTATCCCTTTTTGAACTTCGGGAGTGCTGGAGGATATCAGATATTATAAAATCTTTAGGTTTGGGAGAACCTGTCCTGATGCCTTCCAACACACCCACGAGAATGTCCTGCTACAAGTTCACTACTGCTAGCCCTGAAATTGCCTCATCATTTTTGTCTTGATTCCAGGCTACAGCCATTTTTTTCATGAGAAACCGTAGAAAACAAATGAACTAATATGTACAACATTTACATCTCACGAAAAATGTTAAGACACTGAATGTCTAACACATAAAGAACCGTGTACTCTTAACTGGGTAAACCGTGAATCAACCCATACGGAACAGATGGGGGTGGGGTGGGGTGGGGTGGGGCAAGGCACAATCACCAGAAGTACATGCAAAAGAAATTGCTTTGTGCAAGAAGCAAAACTAGACACCACATTGTTTTGCAGTAATGTCATATCCCTATACTACTGTCACACAACAAAGAACTCTGAACTGGCTTTGTTAATTCAGGAAATGCATTTTCTATGAAAAAAATAAATAAATGAAATGTTGGATGATACATTCACCACCCACTGTGACTGGGTCATATCATCATCTCACAAAGGCTGCAGCCTACATTGCTTAGGAATTGTTATTATTTTTGACAGTCATTGAGCCACTGGTAAAGTTACACAAGTCCTGATACATTTCCATCGACTTATCCACATTGGTGTCTGGTGATCTTCCCATATTAGCATATCAGGAGTCATGACAAGCCACATAAAGAAAATAGATTCAACAGTAATTTGCTGGTGAGAAACAAGTTGACCTCAATTTGAAAACAATTTGTGTGTACATGTGTGTGTGTGTGTGTATAACTGGCAGTGCCTTATGAACCACACCATGATTTTGGATGGCGGCAAAATGTTCCCTTCACCGTAAGCCAAAGTTAGCAAAAGATGGGCTCGCACTTTATGACGCTGTGTGAACACACACACACACACACACACACTGAAAGCTACAGAGACAACCTCCACTGCAGTCTGAAGACTTATTAACTCTGTTCAAGTAACCTCTATATAGTTTCTGCATTGTGACATTCACATAGTCTGTTCTACTGTACATTCAAGTGTATGATCCAGAACTCTCTGTCACCGTCCATAGCCTCTGTCAATAACCCATCCTTCAAACCCTTCAAAAGTGATTCAGTAACGTACTCTCACCAAGTGCTCACTCACGTGTTTCAACATTTTTGAACCAAAAAAAAAACTGGGCAGAATATGTAGCTGCCTTGTGCGAGTCCCTTGCACCCGCACTGCACTCGACTACACTTCCACGTTTACCTTCCTCTTCCTCTCGTCACTTTCATGGACCATGTTTCTGACCTCTCCGGTCTCCTTGCCAACCGCCACAGGCACTTAACTTGAGCCCCTGACCCTCATTAACACGTGCTCAAAACAGTGACATAAACATTAGCTCTGGCTATGGCAACTTGCCCGTCACAGAGAACTCTCTCTCTCTCTCTCTCTCTATCCAGCATTCTGTGCTTTACTCAGCAGTCCAAGCACTTCTCAGAACATTGAGATGCTATTCTCTCTTTTACACCTCTGAACACATTCTCTCTCCATTTCTTTCTGTCTGTGCCATCAGTCCCAACGCGATCGTGGTACCGTGCTTTAGAAATGCCCATACTTCTTCCATGTAAGTAATTTCCCCTTCAATGGTTTTGTTGATTTACAGCAATGGCAATGACAGCATGTCTTTCCGAAAAAGTGCATGAAAGGTATTACTATCTTTTAAAAGTTTCACAGATTGTAACAAAGACACAAATAAAATCGTTTTTTTTTTTTTCCCCCTCCCACCACATGTGGGGAAAACGTCCAGTTTTCTAGCACGGGCACAGTTCACATATTCCAGCACAGACAACAGGGGGCGCTATATGTCCAGTGTAGCTTCCTCTTCTCCTTTCCAACTGGTGCTGCTAGTCCTTGATCTCTAGAATGGAGGGGTTATGGTCCAGAATGTTCAGGATGATCTTGTCCATGTACTGCCTGAGACGGATGTTGATCTCTTCCTGTTCTCTGAGGGCTTCCATCAACTGTAAAGAAAAATGGAATTAACAGAGCATTCATATGACCACACAACCGATAGGTTATTCTTTATACTTCATTTCTCTCGTATAAAACCTCAAAATGTTTGCAAAAAGATCTGAGGGACTTCCCACTCCAAGTTCAATAGTACAGTACAATCCTCGGGATAAACTCCCCGACCCAATCTGTCCATTGTTCCCCCCCACCACCCCACCCCACCCCACCCCATCAAACCTATACATACCTCATCTCGGGAGGCGCTATCTATCTCTGCAGCCAGGGACTGGGCTTTTGTCTGGGTGGCGAACAGGTTCTTTGCCTCATGGAGACTGAGGCTGAGAATCTGCCCGTTCAGCTCCTCGTTCTGCTCCCGCATCTTCTGATTCTCCTGCAGGAAGGACAGGTGGTGGGGGGAGAAGAACGGTGAGTCTCGGGGCAGGTGGGTGAAAGGCCTCGGGGTTAAGGAGGTCTATTATTAGACTTAAATCATTTCAGACTGCTGGTGAAATGAAGACATTCCATCAGCTTTGAGCTCAGGCACGGTCAGTAAAACAAGTCTCGTCTAAGTTAAGACAGGGTGCCTCTGCAGACACACACACCACAGCAGCAGCACACACACACACACACACATAAACACGTCAGCATCCTACGAGACAAAAAATGAAGCGGTATTAGAAGTTACAGCATGATGTCAGGGTCAGCACAGTTGGGCAAACTGTCCAACCATCTACAGACAATTGACTGGAGTTATTGGTGGTTAATGGTGGGGTTAAGGGGGACGGTGGGTGGGTGGGTGGGACACACACACACACACAGAACGTGGTTTACCAGGAGACTGGGACGCAGCCTGGCCCCAGCAGACATAAGGTGCTGCAGCTCAGAGGGCAAGTCCTGGGGCACGGTCCTCTGAGGCACACAAAGAAGAGGCGAGCGCCCAGTGAGTAGCCAGTCTAGAGGGAGGGACGACCCCACACTGGGACTAGGAGCAGTCAGGTTTTAATGGGAGCCATTTTCTTTCTTTCTTTCTTTCTTTCTTTCTTTCTTTCTTTCTGCTGGCTTTTGAGTACTGCCATACCAAGTGGAATATCTAAGCGAGCTGAGGACAAACACCCAGGGAAAGATGCATGATGCCCGCCTACACGTTCTGTTTTGTTTGACGGCGCTGCAGAAGAGGAATGCATAATTAAAGCAGCAGAAGGCGAGAGTGGAAGCCATCTCAGACTCGGAGAGTAACAGTGATTTGTTTTTTTTTGTTGTTTTGTTTTTCCCCTTCGGCTTTCTCGTTCACAGTCTTTTATTTTCGCCAGGCTTTGTGAAAATATGTCTTCTGTCTTTATGTGTTTATGTTACCACAAGTGCTGGTTTGCGAGTACGCAGGACGCATGTGATTGACAGTCTTATTATTCTAGATATACAGATGCCCCTTATTATACGATGTGTGGACAAAAACATACAGTTCATCACTTGATAGATGAGTGGCCAGGGAGGAACTGTTCCTGTGAATAAAGTGGGTATAAACACGTCAGCTTTCGAAAAGGCATCAAGTCCCTGTGTTTGAATAGTGTGGTGCTGGATCACTGGAGCTCAGGCTTCTTATCTTATCTGGGTTTTATGTTTATACTGAACTTTTAACACCGTCATCATCAGGAGCGTGGCCGACTTGAGGACCGAGCCTGCACACCAGCATGACCAGTCAGGCAAATGTCACCACATCATATCAAAGAACTCAGGACAGGAGGAACACCATGTGAATGACCCCTTCAATGTGCACTCCTTGACAAGAACATGATCGTGTATAGTTGCATGCATATATATATATAACCAAGAAAAGCAATTAACAGAAATGTAATTGGGTACAACTAGGCAGAGTGATGAATGAGAACGTGATCACCAGCACGGCTCATAAATAGGTTAGAGCCGCAGCAATGTCAGCCCTGCACAGTTGGCTGTGAAATAGTGCTGTGATGAAGTGCTGATAATCTCACACGGAACAGAGTGAAATATCAAGCACTCAAGTCCGTATCTTTAGACAGCCATCCGCCTTCATTAAGGATCAAAGTACAGTAGTTGAATTTCATTTGACCACCCCTGGAGTTATTGTGTTTTGTATACCCAACAAATGAGCAAACAGAAGATTCTGGCAGTGCGTACCTGTTTTAGTCTCTTGACCTCCAGCTCCAGCTCGGCCTCGCGGCTGCGGGTGTTGAGGTCGGAGAAGCCGCAGGAGGAGGTGCGCACGCGGCCCAGCCTCTCCGCCTCCAGCTTGTAGAACTGCAGGTGCTCCAGCTCCCGCCGCAGCTCCTCGATCAGCTGAGGAGGGACCAGGGGAGGGAGGAGGTGTGAGAGGGGGAGCAAGCAGCCATAACTCGACCAGACAAAACAGACCAGGGAGAGAGGAGGTGTGAGGGGGAGAGCAAGCAGCCATAACAGACCAGGGAGAGAGGAGGTGTGAGTGGGAGAGCGATCAGCCATAGTTCGACCAGACAAAACAGACCAGGGAGAGAGGAGGTGTGAGGGGGAGAGCAAGCAGCCATAGTTCGACCAGACAAAACGGACCAGGGAGAGAGGAGGTGTGAGGGGGGGAGCAGACAGCCATAACTCGACCAGACAAAACAGACCAGGGAGAGAGGAGGTGTGAGTGGTTGAGCTATGGTTGTTTGCTCTCCCTGACAAAACATGGCAGAGATGTTTAGTGAAACCGAGTAGTAGTGGTGGCCAGAGTGTGAGGGAGAGGTCATGTGACCAGAGTGTGAGGGAGAGGTCATGTGACCAGAGTGTGAGGGAGAGGTCATGTGACCAGAGTGTGAGAGAGAGGTCATGGCTTGGCTGGTGGCTAATTTGATCTGGGCTAGATGGTGTTTTGTAAATAGTAGATGGGTAGCACTTTTAAATGTTGTTGATGTTTAGATCCCATTGTGAGACTGTGTTTAACTTTCTGTGAGCGAGACGAGTCAGATCACCTCCTGCATGGCATCCTTCTCTTTCTGATATTCATGCCGATTCTGTTTCAGCTTGTCCATCATCTTCCTGTACAGATCCATCTCGTCCTTCAGCCGTAAGCTGGTGTCCTCCAGTTTATCGGTCATTCTCTGTTTGTCCTGTGTGCACACAGACATGTTCAAGTCAGTACCTATGCAGACTCTAGTTAAAACAGACTCATCCTCATTCTCAACCAGTGAGAGTCAGCACGTAGCCCAATACTGATTTAAGTTAATGATAACAATGATGGTTAATAAGTAACGGTGTTCAACTGTACTGAATTGTTTGTGCAAGTAAATGTATTACTCTTATGCACACCACAAATTCAAGTCAAAAGAGTGCTGTTTTTAGCCCTCCGCCGACTTCCTCCTATGATGTGGTTCAACACCATGACATGGAGGTGCTGATGACATGTGCTCACATGCGTTAATCAGACTCGGGGGGGTGGTGTGAACGCTGTGAGCAGCTGTGAGATGATGCACACTGACATTGCTATTGAGAGCAGGACTAAGCATTGACGTGCATGTGTGTATGCACACATACACACACGTCTCATGAACAGACGTGAACTTTAACACGCCACAGCCCACCGATGTGACCCTGGCCCTGTGTCACACACATCTGCTTGCTATTCTGATTAAATGTAACACTTCTATAGTCTGTGTCTATAGTGACAGAGTAACTTGTATACACAAAATAATAAAAAGAAATATTAAAATAAATTAAGTTATTCTAAGGGTTAAGGATTACTCCTGCTTGTACAGCAACACAAATGTTTCTCATTTTCAGAGGGTGTTCAGTCAGTCAAAGGTATTAAAATGAGACTGTAGCTGAACTGTACCAGGAGCAGGGCTGGGTATCTAATCTAAATAAGATTAATACTGAATGTCATTTCGGCTAATTTGGTGCATACTGTAGGACAAACAGTCGGCAATAAAAGTTTCATAATCAGCAGTCAACAAATATGTACAAACCACACCTCGTCCAGTTTCTCCGTCTGAGATTTCAGCCTGCTCATGTTCACAGTCATCTCCGCATTCTCATCCTCAAGCTGCTGGACTCTGAAGGGAGACACAGAGAGATACAATTAGAAAATGGACAAAATAACGGAACTGCAAGAAACCCCTTTACACAACATCATCCCGATGTACAGCATCGCTGAGAAACATGGTTGCCATGACTGATTTATCTAGTCCACATGTGATAATTAAAGCTGTGCATCTAGCAGCACTAAGTACTGGTTTTACAAGCCCTGGGACCCTAAAACAGTTGTGGCAGGTTTTACATTCAAGGCTCAAACAAGCATTCAATTACTTCTCCGACTCCACTCCACTGTTTATCACACATGTGGGCTAGACTTGGTCATTCGTGCTGAGCTGTAAAGTTTTCCATGCCGCTTCATTTAGGTTTATTTACTAGACATTCCATTTCGTGGATGTATGGTGACCCATATGTGATACTTAAAGTCTTTTGGTGATGCTGATGTTGCCTTACTCCACTAATACCATGAGATGTTAGTGCAAGATATTTGAAGATTCGGGGGCTTTGTACAAGACAAGCTTTGTACAAGATCAATCAACTGCTTCATTTAATGTTTTTAGTGTTTGTGTAAAATATTTGATAGAAATGTAATCTTGTGGCTAGTTACAAGTGTTTCACTATCTTAAGATATAATAATATTGCATTCTCTGTATGAAATGTACCACCAGCTCAACCTTCTGTGTCTGTGTCTGTGTCTGTGTCTGTGTCTGTGTCTGTGTCTGTGTCTGTGTCTGTGTCTGTGTCTGTGTCTGTGTCTGTGTCTGTGTCTGTGTCTGTGTCTGTGTCTGTGTCTGTGTCTGTGTCTGTGTCTGTGTCTGTGTCTGTGTCTGTGTCTGTGTCTGTGTCTGTGTCTGTGTCTGTGTCTGTGTCTGTGTCTGTGTCTGTGTCTGTGTCTGTGTCTGTGTCTGTGTCTGTGTCTGTGTCTGTGTCTGTGTCTGTGTGTCTGTGTGTCTGTGTGTCTGTGTGTCTGTGTGTCTGTATATATATATATATATATATATATATATATATATGTGTGTGTGGGGATGTGTAGGTGTGAAGATGGGTCAGTACCGGCTAGTGAGGTGCTCAATCTCGGAGTTCTTGTCCCGCTCCATCTTGCTGTAGGCCTCGCGGTGTCTCCTCAGCTCCTCCTCCATCAGGCGCTCCGCACGCGCCTCCTGGTCCTTCAGCTGCTCCTCCAGCTCATGTACCCTGGGACACACACACACACACACACACACACACACACACACACACACACACACACACAGACAGAAACAGACACACACACACACAAACAAACGGGGTCAGAGTCAAGTTGGAAGATGCACATACGCTGATGTTGGCTAAATACACATTGACACAGGCAGAAATTTTAGGCAGATTAGCAACTCTGAACAGAAACTCTGTGTGTGTGTGTCTGTGTGTGTGTCAACATCCTGGAGGTTTTCAAGAGAACTGGGCGTGTGAGTGAGCTCTGTAGTTGTGTATTCGGTGAGGATGGGTGTTGATGGACCGCAATGAGACTGATGTATTGTGTATCCTATTGATTTCCAATTGCTTTTGAAATCCTAGCAGTTCAACAAAACAGATATGCTCTTTACCTTGACATATCACATCACTGAGTTGAATCTTTCCCTTCCCCACAATGTGTGTGTACAATAGTGTTAGAGTGCTATAGAGCTGTACAATAGGTGCATCCACACACTCAAAGGAGTGATTGTGTGTTTCTTTTACCGGTGAACCAGCTGGATGTTCTCTTGTTTCAGTTTGGACTTGACATCCCCATTCATCAGATTGTCATGTTCCAGCTCAGCTACCTTCTTCTCCAGGTACGTCACCTGCAATTGGGGAGGTCTCTTCATTCCTTTATCTCTGCAGTTCAACACTCACCTGGCCCAGCTATGTATATCTATGGTCCAGTCGACTACTAATATACTTTGTATAAATAATATACTAATACTAATATACTAGTATACTTTGGATTGTATGTTTGTATATCTTAGCCTCAAACAGTACTCTCACAGCAACATATCATATGGATAAGATCAAACACGATATGACAAACATGCCTATACATTGCCGTCATATAGTCCACATCGTTTATTCCCTCAGACAAGTAGTGTATGAGTACACGGAGGGTAGATGTAGATGTGTGTACTGCTTCGGGACTTTACCTTCTCAGTGATGTCGATGTCACAGGAGTCGATGCTGTCTCTGAACAAGTCTTCTGTGCTCCCGTTACTGCTGCTGATGTTGCTGTGTTGGAGGAGTTGCCTGCAGAACAGAACATAAACAGAAGGAGCGAGAGAGAGAGAGAGAGAGAGAGAGAGAGAGAGAGAGAGAGAGAGAGAGAGAGAGGGGGAAAGAGAGAGAGAGAATCCAAGTGAGACAGGTGAGCGCGGTCATGCGGATGCATCCTAACAGCGGGGCGACCGAGCCCAAAGCTCTTCACGCTGAATAGCTGTTCGCACACTGAATGAAAGCCAAAGAGATCACAGAGAAATGTACAGCAGCACTCTTACCATCGCTCCTCACTCTCTTGCTAAGCTGGCAAACAGCCAAACTCGCTCATCAAGGTACATTAAGCCTCCCACTCCTTTTGCTGCAGAAGAGCTCGACTTCATGCGAGGGGAGCCCCAGTTTCCCTCCGCACAACTGCAGTGAGCAGCAGAGAGGAGAGGAGAGGAGAGGAGAGGAACTGACCCACCGCTCACTGCTTCTGTGCCTCTGAAGCACCACTCCCCCTCCCACACACACACACACACACACATATATATACAATGCGCCCGCCAATACCCCATGACAATGACACACACGCCGCAGGAGCCTGGCTATCATAACTCTTTGGCCCCCTCCTCGTCCTTCAGTGTTGCACCCTGTGTAGACAGGGAGTGGGGAAGACACTCTCCCCCCATCACTTGTCCTCTTTTATTCTCCATCTCTCTCTCTCTCTCTCTTCACCCCCCTCTCTCTATCTCTCTTCACCCACTCCCTCTTTCTCTCTTCACCCACCCACCCTCTCTCTCTCTCTCTCCTCCCCCCTCTCCCCCCCCCCCTCTTTAATGTGATGACTTCATGTGCTGGGTTCCATTATGGAGATTGTTCATAAAATGGCTTGGCGGCCTTGTGTGTGTGTGTGTGTGTGTGTGTGTGTGTGTGTGTGTGTGTGTGTGTGTGTGTGTGTGTGTGTGTGGAGGGTGGGCTGGAGGTGTTGAGGGCTGCCTGCCAAACATACATCAGCACTGGCAGGTCATTTTCATCCTGCCACTGTGATTCTGTCTCACACACAGGGCCACACAAGCACACACACTCTCACACACACACACACACACACACACACACACACACACACACACACACACACACACACACACACACACACAGGGCCACACAAGCACATTAAGGCTGGACGAGGACAGGTACAGTAACTCGCTCACCCACGGGGAAGGACTGAGGGAGGGAGGACTGAGTGAGGGAGGGATGGAGGGAGGGAGGAATTGCTGATCTAAACCCAAATCCTCACATCTGTCTTGAGTGTTTTCACAGACAAACAAAAATAAATAAATAAATAAATAAAATGTCCTGGTATACTGTTTTATTGATACAGTATATACGTTTCTGGTGTATTATAATTTGGAAATGGCTTAAATATACCATATTTTCAGGGGTACACGTTGCACCCATGAACCCATGAAGTTACATTTTCCTTTATGGTATACGTTGCTACAGGGGGCTAGATGGCCAGAAAATGCAACTCACAGCACCATAAATAAAGGTCTAGAATAATAAATATACTAGAAGACATTTGTTCGACTTAAATGGCACAATATCATACAGTGAATGCGTCGACGGCTCTATGAAATTGGCTGCGTCAGCTAGAAAGAAACTAGACAGGCGTCCGTGGACAGTTGGACTGCTCACATTCACTTTGACGAATGACTCCGCACACTCATGATGA
>NC_045177.1:9222559-9225059 GCF_900700415.2 Clupea harengus
GTGTGTGTGTGCTCTTCTTTGACACAATGCTGAAGCATTAGCGTGGGAGGAGAGCGTGGTGGAACACGGACTAAATCAAATAGCGCCGCAGCGTGAGGAGTGAGAATCACGTACAGCCAGCCACTGTTGCATTCCACCAACAAGACCGATATACTCACCAAACAACGCCGAGACTGCCAATCTCTAACCAGACAAACCCTTGGTCATATAGGGTACAGGGTACAGAGTATCTTTTTTGGGGGTATGTGTACTGTTTTTACGTGGCATCTTTTTCAAAATTAAAGGAAAATCCATACTTTCGATTTTGCCTGTGTAAACAAAAATGCAATAAGCACCTTCGTTAGGACTACTTTGAGTCCGTGATCATGGCTGACAAAAACTGTATGTTCAACTTCAAAGCTTCCGTGAGGAACCACTGTGGAGTTCCCCTTTCTCTCTCCATCCCTCTCTCCCCCTTTCTCTCTCCATCCTTCTCCCCCTTTCTCTCTCCATCCTTCTCTCCCCCTTTCTTTCTCCATCCTTCTCTCCCCCTTTCTCTCTCTCTTTATATCTCCCCCCTGACATTTAGCACTCACTTCTTTATCGGAGAGCTATCTCTGCAGCAATCCTGCTGCCATGGCAACCCCTTTTTCTTGATTGGAATTCTGTTTCATCTTATACCCTCTAAGAAGGATGGAGGAGGCACCCATGACAGTTGGAACTCCTCTTCAAAGTGAATAAGAAGTAGAAGAGTCTGAGTAAGAATCTGTACGTTACTAGTGTGTGTGTGTGTGTGTGTGTGTGTGTGTGTGTGTGTGTGTGTGTGTGTGTGACCCTGCCACGCTACCTGTTGGCCTTGAGGTTCTTGAGGCGAGCCTCCAGGTCGTTGAGCAGGTTGACCTTCTTGCAGCACTGGGAGCAGTAGACACCCGTCTGCTCACCGCTGAACTGCTGCCGCATCCGACGAGGGGTCTGGCCCGCACTGCAAGAGAGACACAGACGAGACACATAATCAGCTAGGCGCACACATACACACAGACACATACAACAACACACACACAGCAGAGTCCCCCCCCCCCCCCCCTGAAACTATTGGGTTTGTGCACGCATGCACGCATGCACGCACGTACGCACACACACACGCACGCACACACACGCACACACACGCACACCAAACATGAGCAAAAACAGAGTTGTAGACACCTGCAAGCACTTCTCCTATAGTAAACCTATAAAGCCTCATCAGAGTGGTATACAGTCTCATGTGAAGGCTGGGCGAGGTGTGACGCTGCCAATAGAGGCAGCACCATTTGTTCCAGGGAGGGCGTGCGGAGTGTCTGAGAGATTTAAGGCTGGGCGCTGGGTGATGGGTGCTGGGTGATGGGCGCTGGGTGATGGGCGCTGGGTGATGGGCGCTGGGTGATGGGCGCT
Organism: Clupea harengus; assembly: GCF_900700415.2. Taxonomy (NCBI): domain Eukaryota; kingdom Metazoa; phylum Chordata; class Actinopteri; order Clupeiformes; family Clupeidae; genus Clupea; species Clupea harengus. Next base: position 9,223,970 of record NC_045177.1, read on the forward strand.
GGGTGATGGGCGCTGGGTGATGGGTGATGGGCGCTTGGTGATGGGCGCTGGGTGATGGGCGCTGGGTGCTGGGCGCTGGGTGATGGGCGCTGGGTGATGGGCGCTGGGTGATGGGCGCTGGGTGATGGGGATGTAGTGTATATTGATCCGGCCGTCCCTCACAGCCCATCTGCTCCACGGAGCACAGACACTAATGGGACCCGTCTGCCCTCGCCGAATGAGCAGCCGCAGGAGGGGAGCCGCAGCCCATAGACATATAGCAGGTCTGACTAAAGCAGTGCTGGTCTGGCGTTTTCACATTCACCAAAGTTAGACCCAGTGCATTGTTTTAAATTAAAGAACTAAATATTACACACAAAATATAAAACCTGGAAGAAACTTTTAGCAAGAGCCCTGTTATGAGTGTGAAGTAATCTAAGTTAAGCCTAGCCCTGCAGATATATACAGTATATGTGCGTCAGAGCCCACTCCTTACTGTGAGAAAAGGCATTTTGAACCTTTAACAAGGTCATTTTGTCTGGAGTTTCCTCCAAATCCACCTAAAAAACAAGACAGCTAGAGGCCATCAGTCCCATCAGAAGCTCCTAAGCCTCACACACACACACACACACACACACAGACTCATCGAAAACAAAAAGCTGCAGTAATGAGGTTGGCTGCTTAGCATTCCGATCAAACGGGCCGTTTCATTTCAGAATAAATCCCTCCGCTAACGGGCTGGGGAGGCATGCTAATCATGCTAATCGCGCTAGCAGGGGGTCGGGGCTCAACCGCAGCCAATCAGGAGTCACAAGGAATGAGCTCTGACCTCTGACCTCAGAGAGAGGGGCTTCCAGCGTCAACGATCACGCACACACACACACACACTGCATTTCTCTCGCTCTCACACACACACACACACACAGTGGGCATGCACAAAACACACACACGTACACAAACACCCTTAGGGCTAAAACACACCAAACGCGTTTTTAAAGACGCTTCAAAAACGCCTTGGCAAAGTGCGTTGGGCAAAACATTCGCAGGATCACCAGGCTGTTTTGCCCGGCGCCTAGGAAGCGGAGCTGCGTGCGCAACCTGCCTGGGCCGA
>NC_045177.1:9227559-9247559 GCF_900700415.2 Clupea harengus
GGGTCGTGACCTCTCCGGGGCGCGACCTCTCCAGGGCAACGACCTCTTCGGGCCACAAGAGAAAGAAAGAACAAACGAGCCCAGGAGCAAACAACCCTAATGACCAAGACTGGCGTTGAGCTGATGACAGCTAACGGTGTGACACTCCATCTCTCCCTCTTTAACTAAACATACACACACACACACACACACACACACACACACACACACACACACAGACACAAACAAACACACACACACATACACACACACACACACACAGACACAAACACACAGACACAAACAAACACACACACACACACACAAACACACATACACACACGCGCATACACACACACACACACACACACCCAACCTAATAACCAAGACTGGCGTTGAGCTGATGACAGTTAACGGTGTGACACTCCATCTCTCCCTCTTTAACTAAACACACAGACACACACACTCACACAAACACACACGCGCGCGCACACACACGCACACACACACAAAACCTAATGACCAAGACTGCGTTGAGCTGATGACAGCAGTTAACGGTGTGACACTCCATCTCTCCCTCTTTAACTAAACACACACGCACACACACACGTGCATACACACACACACACACACACACGCACACACAAAACCTAATGACCAAGACTGGCATTGAGCTGATGACAGTTAACGGTGTGACACTCCATCTCTCCCTCTTTAACTAAATACACACACACGCGCGCGCACACACACACACGCGCGCACACGCGCACACACACGCGCACACACACACGCACACACGCGCACACACACACACACACACACACACACGTGATTTACTCCAGTACGCACATGTGATATGGACACTGGCATACGTGTAGAATAGCTCTACACAACTGACACTAACCACTTCCCACTAACTCCAACTGTGAGTGAACCTGGACTCTATCCCCTGCCATGCCTCCCAGCCCCAGGGAGGATTTACCAGTTGGTGTGGTTTACCAGACTGGTTCTGCAGCTAACGGTCTGAGAGGGTGAGGGTGAGGGAGGGAGAGGTGAGGGAGAGGGAGGGAGGGAGGGAGGGGGAGGGCCGTGCCAGAGAGCGGAGCTGGTCTGGAGGAGCCTGTCTCAACACTCCAGGAGAGGAGACAGCCTGGGAAGCACAGGGAGCCCATGCTTAAGGATTACAGGCACTTGGAGACGGAGGGAGAGAGAGAAAGAGAGAGAGAGAGGGGGAGAGAGAGAGAGGGAGAGAGAGAGGGAGGGAGGGAGAGAGAGAGAGGTTTGTGGTGAACGAGTGTTTAGTATTCCACTGAGACTGTCAAAGGACGACAAAAAGCCACTCAGTGTGTGGTCAGGCAAGCAGCCCACTGAGAGCCCGCTGAGAGACACACACACACACACACACACTCACACTCACACTCACTCACACACACACACTCACACTCACACTCACACACTCACACTCACACTCACACACACACACTCACACTCACACTCACACACACACAGGCAAACTCATTTGAAATATGTTTCCAGATAAACTATGATTACTGCAATTCAGAAAAACACGAGAGGCAATCTTAAAACTGGCGTTAACACCCCCCCACCACCACCACCACCCTCCCCCTCAGTGTTCTGCTCTGTGTGGTGCCTCCAACAGCTCTCTCTCTCTCTCTCTCTGTAGAGGCAGCTCGTCCACCCACACAGGGCAGGCGGGAGAGAAGGTGTAGCCACCCCAGACTCTCAGCTTCATCACCACCACCACATTATACGCACGCATACCTCTGCTTCAACGCTCCCCTGCAGTCTCACTATGCGATACTCCTAAATGTTAAGCCATTGTAATTGTGCCTATACAACTCTGTTGCTAGACAAAAGAGCCAGGTGGAATGTAATCTAATTCACCTCAGGTCTGCTCTGTCACTGAAGGGTAATTTTAGCCACTGGTTTCCACCCAGCTGGGCCTTGGCCTAAGCGCCCGGCTTACTGTGGCCATTACATAAGAGATGGGTGGAGAAGGGTGACGTAATGCTCACACTACAGTCTTATATAGGTGGTTTGCTATGGCTATGGCTATGCTAGGCTACAGACCTGTCTCTGTAGTCGAGTTAAACAACAATAATAATAATGAGAAGCAGTGGTGTAATTGTGAATATTACACAGCCATGGATGCTGTTGGCATGGCAGGAGTGCCTGAAGACATGGCATATCCACAAAATACCAGGGGCCTCAAGTGCGTTATTGCTTGTAAACCATTGCTGAACAGAACCCTGAGTTGATCCATCTTAAGCCACACTATCCAGCCATAAACGCTTCTCAGTTCTACAATTTTGTTTAACACAAAGTTAAACACAAGCAGTAAAAGCAAGGATATGATAGCAAAATGAGCGACATTCACGCAATAACAATGGAACTTGCCACTGCGTGCCACTGCAGAACTCAATACATCACAGTAGGAAGTGGTACCTGACAATGGTGCAATAATTCATCATCATTGGTTCTTACAAAAGAAACAGGCCCGAGTGTTGACATAGTGGCACTGAACCACCAGATAATGCTCCAGTGTAAACTTGTTATGGGTATGAGGCCATAGATATATATTCTGGCGTTGGGCCATTTTCCCCCGAGCTTTACTGAGGCAGCGTACCTGTGGAAAAATCATGAATGGGAGTGACTGCCAGGAAACGACTTAAACTAACGCGAGCCTCAGTCGGGACCTGATTAGCAACAGCTCAGAGAGTTTGGCTGTGCTGTGTGCTTCTCACCCCAAATCCATCCTTACACCCTCTCTCTCACACACACACACACACACACACACTCTCTCACACTCTCTCACACTCTCTCACACTCTCTCACACTCTCTCACACTCTCACGCTCACACACACTCACTCACACTCACTCACACTCACTCACACTCACACTCTCACTCACTCACACTCTCACACTCTCACACACACACACACACACACACACACACACACACACACACACACACACACACACACACACACACACAGGCTCTGGGAAGAATTTATAGTAGAGGCCAGATTGCATGAATGAATAGGCCCTCGTTTAGATTGGGAATCACAGGCTGGATCAGCATGGTGTCTGACAGTGAGACTGACAGCACCAGATACAATAACCTCCCACCATCCACTATTACACATAAATAGATACACTCAAAACCAGATACAATAACCTCCGACCATACACTATTCCACATAAATAGATACACTCAACAGACCAGATACAATAACCTTCCACCATACCCTATTACACATAAATAGATACACTCAAAACCAGATACAATAACCTCCCACCATCCACTATTCCACATAAATAGATACACTCAACACACCAGATACAATAACCTCCCACCATCCACTATTCCACATAAATAGATACACTCAACACACCAGATACAATAACCTCCCACCATCCACTATTCCACATAAATAGATACACTCAACACACCAGATACAATAACCTCCCACCATACACTATTCCACATAAATAGATACACTCAACACACCAGATACATGACCTTCCACCATCCACTATTCCACATAAATAGATACACTCAACACAAAGCAATACAGAGTGCGAGACCGTTTGTGCTGACGTCATCAAGCTGAGCTGAGTCGGCGACTAAGGTCAGCCGAGGGAGGAAGGGTCTGAATAAGAGCATTCAGAGAAAGAGAGAGAGAGAAAGAGAGAGAGAGAGAGAGAGAGAGAGAGAGAGAGAGAGAGAGAGAGAGAGAGGGAGGTCTGATTTATGTATGCCCAGCAGGAGTTTGTCTTGGACCAGATTCAGCTGGTGTCTGGCCGGAGCTTCCGAGCCGCGCCGCCCCAGGACCAGAGGAGGTTCCATCTGCAGCGCTACACAAACAGTGCTGGTGAATGGGGCTCCTAGCAGGGCCCCCCCCCCCCCCCCCCGCTCCTGAGGGGCCGGCAGGTGGATGAGAACCTCACTCAACGTGAATGGGCTTCACTGTGGCTGGAAATACAGCCGGGTCTAAAGGGAAACACGGCTTGGATATGTCGAACCGAAGGGTTACAATACAGACTTTATATAGGCACGCTATTGTGGGAACTCTCCTGACAAACTCCGTGAAAAATGTCTTGGGGTTTGCCAGTACTTTGGTAGGCAATATTTCACGTTAAATGGAGTCTCTAACATCCTGTGCTGTAGAATGCCCCACGGCCTGCTCTTGAACCTGGGCACAGGGACCCAGGAGCCCTGTCCTACTTCCTGAACTACGCATGACCCGCCCTTCATTATCTCAACCTACAGGCACAGTGTGTGCCAAGCCAATGAAACAGAATACTGTAAGGCAGAGAATGTTCCGAAAGTTCTTTAACTGTCTCTGGTTTTTGCCTTTTGTTGTGGTATGTCACCCACAATGCACTGCTGCCCACTTACACCCCCCCCCCCCCCCCCACCCCTTTCCACTCACTCATCAGTCTGTCGGGAGCATCATGGCATCTTTATTGGGCTTCTCATAAATTGGTTACTGCAGCAGGCAGCTGAGCCCCAGCTGTAGTTATTGATGGCCATCTCTCTTACAGGAAGGAGCACACAGAGCATCAGTGTTGACTATAGATCATCATCTTCCCCGTGTTCCCTTCCCCATCATCTTCTATGATATAGTACAAGTATACTTGTCCACATGGAGCGCTAATAAAGTAACAATGCTGCCTAGTTTGGGCACATGGATGACAGTCACGAAGAGTACATACTATAGAGTACATACTATAGATTGCTCATATACTGTATGTGGAGCATGTATACAGAAATCCAATAATCCAATGGGTGACACACACTACTTCCATAGCCTTAGGTGCGATGCACTTCAATTGACCTCCTATTGATACACGTATATGTCAATATGTATATTAACACAACATGCACTGGGTTAGGAATCAGGATGAGAAATACATTGCATCCAAATGAATAAATGACATAACCACATGGTACTTGAGGTCTTTGGTCATGAGTCCTTTGGTTGGTTTGTTCTTTCTGGTAATTATAGGCCGTCTGAACTTGGAGCTTTACCTCAGGGAAAGCCAAATAAAAGAGTGGTCTAGTAGAGGGTGTGGATGGCACCCTTCCCTGGCTGTGGGGTTTTCTTTGTTCTTTTCCTTTTCTTTCATATTTCTTTCCTTTCTCTCATGTAGTTTGAGCTAATGAGGCCTGCGCTGCGCTGTGCTGCAGACCCTACAGAGAGGAGCAGAAAGGCCCAGGTTATTACAGCCCAGACAGAGGAGTGTGCGGCTAGCTGCGTGGGGGCCTTCGCTGTGTTGGGTGGGGAGCTGGGTGTCCACCATTGATGGGCAGAGCTTATTAGTGGTTCAGATGCTACTGTCTAGAAGGTCTTTCTCTCTCTCTCTGTATCTCTCCCTTCTCTCTGTTCTGTTACTCAGGAGGAGGAGGAGGAGGAGGAGGAAGGAGAACAGAGTACAGTCCTCTGGCAGGACGGATCACACCAATGTATTATTCAGAGGCAAGAGAGCATGAGGGACTGAGCATAAGGGGAAGAGAGGAGCAGGTCTTCAGAGTGATTAGGAGAAGACAGAAGGAAATTAAAATGGAGGTTCTCCTCTGGCCTCAACAGAGAAAGAGTTTCATGTCTGAAAGTTGCACAAAGCTGAGTACACAGAGAGAAGGAGAAACTTGTATGAGCACAGAAAAACCTCCGGGCCATTCTGCAGAAGCTATGACAAGCAGAACAGCCACCAGCCCAGCAAATGCCATTAGAGCGTGGCCCGTGAAAAATCTCAGCTCAGGCTTTTTTTCAATGCGGATCCCCTTCACATCACTTGTCTCCAGTACAGTGAGAGCTGGAGGTTAGGTTCATGTGTGGAATCTGAGAAACACAACTAAGAAATCCGAGGCTTTCAGTGCAATGAGACACCAAACATGCTGCAAAACATTCCCATCTACCCTGGAGCCAAGCTAAACGGCAGGGACAACTGAAGACTGTAGAGACGCTTATCATCTCTGTTATGACTACCACCTCAAGGGGAGATCGCTCAAAAGTCCCACTCGTTCTTGAACAACTTATCATGCTGGTCCTTTATCTTCTTTTTTACTTATGATTTATACGTGAAATTTTCTGCACAAAAAACACACATGCATAAACCCTCGTACGTATGACAAAGAGTCAAAGAGATAAAAGAGTACATTCTGTAAAATGAGGTAAGCATTGGCAACGGTAGTGGTGATACTAACCCTAGAGGCTAATATCAACAATCCATTACATCATGTGTGCTACTAGTATGAGGAAAACAGGACCTGGCCAGGAGAGGCAGGATGCTGGGGCGGTGCCAGGGGGTCGGATTAGCCAATGGGGAGAGAGCATCTAGCTGAAGGGACCTGACATGTTCTAAGAAGGGTTGCCAGATTTTGGAGAATTTCATGTTAAGGCCACGGAGGGGGTGTTTGATTTTCTCTGTTTTCACAAAGGATATGGCATCCTTTATCCAATGGGCTGGGGGCATGGGCTCTTCCAGTGCATCAGAATAACACGCCTTGCTAGCAAGTTCAACAAAATAGGATGGCAGTGGGTAGGACACCACACTAAGGGTGAGGGGTGAGGGGTGAGGGGTGAGGGGTGAATATGAGCAGATGTGATGGCTGAGAGCCAGACGTCCAGAAGACAGATACGGCGGGGCGAGTCCAGGACATGTGGATGAGATTAGCTGTGTGTCTGCAGGTGACATTTATCACTATTTGGATCAGTGCCAGGAGAGATGTGAGCTAGTTTGCTAGTGGACACTGAATTACTTTGCATTGTAAGATCCTGTCAGAATAAAGGGTTTCCTGTAAAATGGTTAAATCACTTGGTTACATTTGACAGGAGAATTCAGCCCTTTGACATTGCTACTGGTGAATCATAAAGCTGGTGCTGTCACGGTGTTAGAGCTCAACATGAGGTGATACTCTGGGGCCTGGGCAGGTGCTACCCCTGCACGTCTCTGTCCCCATGACAGACACCCACTGCCAACCCAGTTGTTACATTCTGGCCATCTGTAACTCAAAGTATCGACAAGACATGCTGTGAAATGAGGCTTGTGGTATTGATCGATTCCCAAATTGGGTAATTTTTCTTTTTTTTCTAGCGGCACAGAGAGAGGGTATGGACCTGTAGTCTATCAGTAGAGAGAGGGTATGGACCTGTAGTCTAGCAGCACAGAGAGAGGGTATTAACCTGTAGTCTAGCAGCACAGAGAGAGGGTATAGCACCTGCCTGTAGTCTAGCACCACAGAGAGAGGGTATGGACCTGTAGTCTAGCAGTAGAGAGAGGGTATGGACCTGTAGTCTAGCAGTAGAGAGAGAGGGTATGGACCTGTAGTCTATCAGTAGAGAGAGAGGGTATGGACCTGTAGTCTAGCAGCACAGAGAGAGGGTATGGACCTGTAGTCTAGCAGCACAGAGAGAGGGTATGCACCTGTAGTCCAGCAGCAGAGAGAGAGTATGGGACCTGTAGTCTAGCAGCACACACCCAAAGAAATCCCCCCCAGATCTATTTCTTTTGAAGCTCACTTATTGTGGCATCTTTGGTAAGAAATGACTCCACACGTACAGTAGAATTCCTCCATGTAGACATGGGAAAGGCCAATTATTGAAGGTTTCCTCTAATCAGGCCGTCTTGCCATGGCCATTTTGCTCCACACTACGAGGCCTGTTACCTCTAGGTCTTCTCATGCTATACAGGTCTACACTCCCAAAGTAGTCCATCTGTCTGGAGAATTCCCACACCCCCTCCACCCCCCCTTCACTCGGCAAGGACGAGGATACGTGCACGGAAATCCATGTTTCTCTGTAGTCAAATTATATTTATGCAAAGCTATGCAAACATATGTGTGCTGTTTCCAGCAGGTTGGGTCAACGTCAGGGACGGCGTGTTTGAATGGTTCTTCTGTAGTGAGTGGGGAAAAAAACGGAGACCACCTTGAAGTCACTGAAGCGAAGTGGCCGTGACAACCATCTGCTCCCAAATATGGTGCCGGCGAGCATGAATATGTTAATATACTTCGTATTAACTTTCTCCCTCTTCAGCTCATAGAAATCTGTTCTATTTATCCATTACAGACACACTAGCTTTATCCACATTTCACATGAAATAAATGTGTATCATTCAAAAGTAGATTAAATAAAGTATTTTAACACGCACACAGACACACGCACACACACACACACACACACACACACACACACACAGACAAAAGAATACTTTTAATACCTTAAATAGAACCACTATCACATTCCACAGTGTATGCGACTTAGATATTTAAAAAACTATTTTACTTTTTGGCACCCCCTTCCTGTTATCTGTTTTCTCACTCACACTGGGGAGATAAAAAAAACTGCTCTGTAATTATTTGGCCGTCTCCCTGCTCTGTAGTCAATTATGCAGATGTGGCTTATTGGTAAGGGGTCGGGGGGGGGGTCATTGATTGGGAGAAATCAAGCAAAAGGGGCTTTGATTTTTAGGGTGTCAGCACAACACATGGAAGTGTAGGGGCCTAGAGCATGTGCTGTTAATGCTAATGTGTGTGTTTGAGCTGAGCTGAAGGTGATGTATTAGAACTCATCTCATTGCTCAGTGCACAACCTGAAGGCCAGGTAAAGGTGTGGTCTATTCATCCAGTCATCTTGCACTTTAGCCAAACACTGAGCGAACCCTGTGTAATGCTCATCACACCCACACACCCTTCACTGGAAACACACCTGACACAAAACAACAAAACAATCAGCTATGATTCAGTTCATCACGTCACCTACGAGCACAGGCGCGCGGTCACACGTCCTTCTGGTGTACACTTAAGAGTTTACTGAAGTATTTGGGGGAAAATAAAGAAAGTCAAAGTAATGGTCAGAAAAATGAATATATAAAGAAAAGAAAAGAAATCACATAATAAATAACAGCAACATCTGCATGCATACCACAGGCCTAATATATGAACAACCTTGTTAGAGCGGTACTTTGAAGTCAGCGACCATGGAAAGTGCTACTGTGTACCAGGAAACTGAGGACCTCAGCCTCTGTTAACCAGCAGTAAAATGGCACTGGAAGCTGGTGTATTTCCACCAAACCCTCACAGCCTCTTCCTCATCCACACAGAGTGGCTCTTATCGCTGTGATTCCCCTCCTACCCAGGCTGGCAGAGGTACCCTTTCCGCTCTTCCCACACACACAATGCAAACACGAGCCGAGCGCCGCACACAGGAACAATTGAGTCAGATGACAAGAGGATGTCGCACTTCTCAAACCGAGACAGAAACCTACTCCCGGCAGAGGAGTTGCCGTGCCCTGCCCGAGAATGCGCAGAAGCACAGGCGCTCCGAGAGGACAAAACAGCCTCTTGTTTTTAAACCCATGGCCCCAATGGAACAGGTAGCTGTGTAGATTATGTTACTGGGAGTTCCTGGCCCACAAAAACCTCACTGTAGTGACACGTAAGTTCACGAGGCACACATGAAACCTGCACTAATGCCTGTGACGGTGACGGTAAGCCAATCCTCAGCGGTGTAGTGTCAGGCAACAGTAGCCAGGGAGAGACATTGTGTGGACACGGAGCCCGAGGACCTGAGCTCTCCGATCGGTATCTCTATACCTGAAAATGGGATCACTTTCTAAGAAACAATGCGCAGCCTACTGGAAATTCCATCCGGTTTTTTTTCCTGCCTAAATGTTGTTTGACAATGTTTGCTGTAACTGTTTTTGTTATTTTTTTTCTTTTACCCCGAAGAGTAAAGGAAAGCAAAGGGAATGTGTATAACAGTATAGAACTCCTTCAGACAAAAAGAAATTAGTTAAACAAACATTTAACTTTCTTTCTTACTTCTTTCTTGTAACACTTTTGTGTGCTTTAAACAACATCAATAAATCACGGAGGACGGCACCATAATATCACAGTTCAAATGAATTGATGGGTTCCATTTAAAGAGCAGGCCCAGCTTGGGGATTTCCAACAGTCCAATTAAGATTTTGTAACCACACAACTGTTTCAACCCAGTAAGAACGCTAAATCTGATCAACCAGTGTAAAGACTTGGCCTCACTAAAAGCATCAATATGGCTGTTAACTTTACAGTGCGTGTGTGTGTGTTGATGTGTGTATGTGTGTGTTGTTTCCATGTGTGTGCACGTCATGCCAACATGTCACGTGTCAAAAATCAATGCCAATGGTCAAAGCCATGGGCTCCTAGGCAGGCAATTAAATTCAGCTGTCTTCATTATCTGCTTTGTCTATTTCAGGAACATCCCTCTCCCATTACAAGACAGATAAAAGGAAAAAGGGCCTTTTAATGCAGTGTGTGTGAGTGTGTGTGTGTGTGTGTGTGTGTGTGTGTGTGTGTGTGTGTGTGTGTGTGTGTGTGTGTGTGTGTGGTAGGGGGTTTCCTAGAGACTGCCAGTCAGGGAAGGTTTAAAACAGATGACACTCCATAGACGGTAGAATAGAACAGCTGGGGCAAACATTGATACTGACAGATAACAGCAGCAGGAATAACACACACAAAACAAATCTCTCACACACACACACACACACACACACACAACCACCATGTCAAATGACAACTGACACCAAAGCAAAGGACTTGTGGAGGACATCTGTGCCACTACTGTTTATCCAGCTTTGAATGATGTTTGATACGAAACATAAGGTCAAAGAAAAAACAGAGACAGTGAGAGAGAGAGAGAGAGAGTGTAAAATTAACAGATTGATGGGAGGGGGGAGGAAGAAACAACACATCAGATAGGCCGTCACCGAGGTGTCAGGAAACAGCGGAGCCGCCACCCACCCCCGCTCTGCCGGGAACACATTACGGCCAGAGTGCGTACAAGCTGACTGTCCATCAGTGGCATGCATGCTAACTACCCAGACTAATAAATAAATGCTTACGCAGTGTCAAGTGGCAGAGACAATTCAGACACAAACCCAAGCCGAGCACCATCTCAGTGATTTTCAATTGATAAAGACACTAAGGAGGGGATCACACTGACCAGGAGTAGTTGCGGTAAAAGCGCTGTAGATTTTCAATTGTTTGCTATGGTTCGCCAGTGGGATGGTTGTCACTGCCAGCGTTGCACTCCAGTTGAACTTGGTCTTCCAGAGCGAAACGTGATGCTCATCAATGTCAGTTTAATGTATCCTAGGAACATGTCAGGCATTCTGACCAATCAAAGCAGTAAGATTCTTTATGGGGTGGGACCAGTGTTGTCAACTTTGTTGCTAGATTCAGTAGCAGTAGCAGTTTTAGACTACTAGCAATTGTTTTCAAAAAGCACCAAGCAACAAATTTAGCAACTTTTGATAAGTGACTCAGAAGCTAAAATGCAAGCATTTAACCTCTAAACGACATAAAAACTCTCTGTCTCACACTCAGTCACAACACATGGTCTGTCTGCCTGGCCGCGAAGTGCATTGTGAGTGCCGCCAGCAGCAGTCACGGCTCAGCTCAATAAGCAGGCTCAGGTAACAGCAGCAGTCATTGTTGGTAGCATACGTTCGACGAGACAAACTTCATTTTGTCAAATCATTTAAACACATTCACTTCAGTACAATTTTTTGATTAGGAAGTCACAATTTCCTCCACAAAGTTTTACACCATTACGTAATGATGTTATCACGCAATGACATCACAACGTCATTTAGCAACTTTTGGTAACAAATCGACTTTTAGAAACTTTCCCTGCGAATTGGTTGGCAACATTGAGCAAGAAGGTTCTTTCCGTTGTATAGAAATGAGTCCTTCACATCACTTAGCAATGAGATAGAACTTAGTTTACACTAATTTAATTATTATGTTCTGAGCCACTGCTGCTTCATTACATTCAGTGTGATCCCTGCCAGGCTAATACATAGGTTCTTGTGGGAACTGAGATGTTATAAAAAGATCCCAGATGGTACGGTAAAAAAATGTTTTACCAGAATATAAAATACTTCATGCCACACTACAGACAGACATAATCTAGTCAAGGTGTAGAGGATGTTGTTACTTTATTGTCTGAGGTGAATTAGCAGCATTCATCCACATCTGACATTGTAATCTCACCTGTGTCATACAGGTGGAAAACACCTGCCTGGGAAACAATATCACTTCCTCTCACAACTTAGGAGCACAATGGGGTTTGTTCCAGCACCAACACCATGTTTGTGTCCAGCAAGTACACGCCCCATCATTTAAAGGGCATACTAGTACTACTGCTGTTCTCTAAATCTCTACTTCCCTGTTTGATGAATTCAATATTACTAGCTAAGTCAAGGGTTTAACATCAAATCAATCAATGTCTTTCAGTTTGAGTAAAAACACAGCACGCCCATGTCTGAATAGTAGCTACAGAAACAGCCAGAGGAGACAGAAGCAGATGTGTGACTGCCTGCCTGCCTGCCTGCCTGCATGGCAGGGCTGCAGAGCTTACTTCCTAAACAGGCAGCGTGAGACGACCTTTAGAACAGAGATCGAGCGACAGAACGGAACACACAATGTGGTTCCTGTGTCTCCCACCCCCACTGTCACAGGTGCTGATCAAAGACCCTCCCCCTCTCCACTAGAAGTGGTTGAGAAATAAGTGAGAGAGAGAGACAGAGAGAGAAAGAGAGAAGGAGGGGGGGGGGGGGGGGCTTCTTTTTTTCACTCACAGGCACGCACACAGTGAGAATGAAAACTTCTCCTTTTTCCCAGGGGGGTGAGGAGTCATTTGAATTCAGCAAAACTCCAATCCATTGGCTGAGGTCTGGCGAGGTGAGAAATCCTCGGTGGCAGAGCGGAGTCCTCTCCCTCCTGCCTCCGCTCTTTGCCCCCTCTCTGCCTCTCTCCACCAGTCAGCCTCAATCCTCAATTAATCCCATTATCATCACACAGAGGCTGAGGCCAGCAGAAAGCCAAGCCACACACACAAAAGAGCCAGGGAGTGAGAGAACGAGAGAGACAGACAGAGGGAGAAAGAGAAAGAGAGAGAGAGAGAGAGAATGTGTGTAGTGTGAGAGAGTGATAGTGAGTGTGTGGAGACAGCCATGGAGAGAGAGATATGCTGTGTGTCTCTTGTCAGGGAAAAGAATGCAGGGACAGAGTAAACGGAGACTTGCCACAGAGCAAGTGGGCATTGAGTAGAGAGAAAGAGAGGGAGAGAGAGAGAGAGAGGAAGAGAGAGAGAGAGAGAGAGAGAGAGAGAGAGAGAAAGAAAGAGTTAGAGGAGAGACAGACTATCAAAAGCAAAACAAACACACACAGACACACACACACACACACACACACAAACACAGACCACCACTAATATGCCAAAGTCCGTTTCTAACTGATCCCCAACAGGCCCTCCTAAGCCCCCCCCCGTGTGTGACCCTCTGCTGAGAGAGGCTGAAGTCTCTTACCCCGTCTCTCACTGCAGGGGGGTCATGCTGCTCCCCCCGGCTCCTCACGCCACCCGCCAGACCCCCGGCGTCCACTGAAGACATCCACTCGCCCCCGCCCCCCCACACACTGGCCCCGCACCCCTCAGTCACAGTCACAGGGATAGCAGTCCCAGGGTCCCAATCCAACAGGTGAGGACCCGAGTCAGCTGCTGGTGCTGGTCACTAGTCCTGATGGTGGTAATCCAAACACACGGGGAAGTAGAGAGAGAGAAAGAGAGAGAGAGAGGGAGAGGAGGAGGAGGAGGTAGAGAGGGAAAGAGAGTAAAACAGCGAAAGAGAGAAGGAGGTGAGGAGACGGTCCCCCCCTCAGCTTGTCAGCTCAAAACTTCTGTGGCTCACTCTCTTGCCGGGACTGAAACAAGCTCTCACACACACGCAAAGACTGTTTCTGGCACAGACTCTTTCTCTCTCTCTCTCTCTCTCTCTCTCTCGTTCACTCACTCCCACTCCAGCGCACAGGCACTCCGCTGCTCCGGCAACACTTGTGGGCGTCAAGCCCCTCCTACCTCTTTCCCTCGCTCTCTGTGGCTGTCGCCAGGCAACCGGCATGGGCTGGGCCGGCCCCTGGGCGGGGCCTGAGACTGCAGCATGGCTACCTCACCCTGAGGCCACCGCCCACTCAGGGGGCATTTGCATTCAGCGTCCCGCCTCTGCTTCACCGTGGCGACGGTGAGAGCTCTACTGAGGAGGCAAATGTCAGGGAAGGGGGCTCAAACGGCTCGACGCATTCCAGAACAGGTAAGAGAGATAAGAAAGCCTCAAACAAACTAAGAGAGAGACAGAAAGACAGATGGAGACCTTGGATCTTTATTCATCTACTGACTGGTTAATAAGTTATATCTGTCTCAATCACAATGAGTTGTGCAGTCCTTCCCCTCCAATATCAAGGGATGAAAACTAATTAAAATCTGAATTTTATTTCAAAACAATCAAAAGCAGATACAGAGGGGTTTAGAGGGAGTAAGAGAGAGAGAGAGAGAGAGAGAGAGAGAGGGGAAAGGATAGAGAACAAATGAGAGGCGGTGAGACTGAGAGAGTGGGTGGAAAGAGTGCGTTACAGGCCATGAGAGTCTTGTGGAAGAAACGAACGCCGAGCTCTCAGTCTTGCCTCTCTCCCCAGCAGCTTCCCTCAGTGTGAGTCAACAGTGTTTCTCAGCAGGAGACGGCACCGCATCGCCCCTCCACTTACAACACAACAGCTCTGCTCTTCTCTTCCGCTCTTCTGCTCTCTCTCTCTCTCTCTTTCTTTCTCTTTCTCACGCTCACACTTTCTCACCTTTTCCATCCCCTCACAACTCAAAAGGTTAAAGTGTAACTCAAATGCTCTAAGCCTTGAGAAGTTGCATCTTGCTTAGAATGTAATAGATTTACCTGTGACACATGTAGACAACTCGATGTTGTTGCCACATTTTCTCAGCAAGTGCAGTTTTTGTCCTCTCGTGATCTCTAAGTTTAGCTCGTCAGCCCTTGCTATCACAGGCTGTGGTGCCAGCAGAGGTGGGAGTTTTGGGAATTCTGAGATAAACAGAAAGGACACAGGCTGAACTGTCTGTTGGTGCAACATCTGTGGTGTTTCAGAGGCGATAAGGATTTGCTAAGCCAGGGGCTTCTAGGATGTTACAAAGGGATCTGAGTCACCGGGTGAGTAAGGATGTGTAGAAAAAAAACTGATGACTGTCCTTTATTTTCGTACACTTATACGTCAAAACAACATGAGTCTGCCAACAGTGATGGTGGTATGTGTTAGGTTCCCAACAGTGATGGTGGTATGTGTAGTAGATGGGTTCCCAGCTACTGAACACACACACACACACCGTGCTTAAACAGGCCTATTCCCTCCTGGTGCGACTCGCAGAGGGAGTTGTCCTTTAGTTCACTGTAAACAAGAGACGCTCCTGCCAACCTAATCCCAACAGGCATCTGTGACCAAAATAAAGGCACTGTCACAAATATGCCTTCTTTTTTCTCTTCTTTTCCCCCTCCTCTTTTCCCCCCTTTCTTCTATCTTTTATTCATCTATCCTTTTATTCATCTATTATTTTATGTAACCCCACTTCATATACTTGGGCATCACACTACACTACACTACACTGCATGTGCTAATACTGTGTGTGGTGAGCGGAGTCCCTGGCACTGCCCGCTGACTGGACATCCTGTCCCATGTCTCGTGTCCCGTCCCATCCTGTCCCATCATCCTCTTGGCCCGGCCACTCTGCTGCTGCTGCTGCTGCTGCTGACCCACTTGCGCTGCCGGCCGCTTGGCTTGCATCAGGCAGAGGGGACTCCCCCCTCCAGCCGAGCGCCACCCTCTCAGGCTTTCACCCACTAACAAAAGCACCTCTCTCGCTCTCTCTTCTCCTCTCCCGGTCCGCACTCCTCTCTCTCCCCCTTTTCTCTCCTTTACTTTCTCCTCAGTTCAGCTGAAACCGTGTCTTTCTTCTTTCGAGTTTCGTCAGCCCCTTGAAGGGGAAACACACACCCTTCTAAGGACGATGCACTGCAAGAGCTCCAAAACGCAGGCACCTGTGCGGTCTGGTCCGCGGGTCACTGAGGACCCTGAAGGGGGCTGAGAGGGAGGACCCCGAGAGCAGGAGAGCCTCTAGAGGCGCCGGAGGCAGGGAGGCAGGGAGGCAGGGAGGCAGGGAGGCAGGGGGGCAGGGAGGCAGGGGGGCAGGGGGGCAGGGAGGCAGGGAGGCAGGGGGGCTGAGTGAAGGCTAATTATCTGGAAAGGAATGCACCTCTCCGGGGTGCTCGCTCACAAAGCCGCTGAAAGGCTCTGGCCGCGGGTCAACCAATGGCTGCCGGGCATTTGTTTGTGAGCAATTTGTAAAAGGGTTTGTGTGTCCCCCCCCCCTCCCCTTCTCCCCTACTCCCTCTTGCTCAAAGAGGCTTTTTCTGGGGGGGGGGGTGGGCTATCCTCTTCACGCTACCTGCGTTTCAGAACATGACACTGCATCAGGCCATCCAGGGGTTATGAGGGGTTTTTTCTCCCCCGGTCTACAAGATGATGAATTATTGAAGTGGGTCTCTTGGGACAGATCAGAGAGTTGTTGAACTAGGGACGCTCATGAATACTGCAGTCGCATTGAGCTGGAGACCAATATGCTCTACAGAACGAGGAACAACTGTGTTGTGTTCTCCAGGAGCAAGCGCTATACTGAAACAGGGTTAGACACAGACAAACACGCTCCGGGAACTTGAGACACTCACTTTGTGAGACGACGGCGGTAAACCTCTGGGAATCATCATCTTCGTCTCGGTGAAGAATAAAAATAAGTACAAAGCACTGAGTAAAGAGTCTCGGTTTTTCTCTCGTGTTTCTCCAGGGAAGAGACTTCAAAGACTGGCGCAGAGATTTTTGCACTGCGGCAGGAAAGCCTCACACAGGGGTGGGTGGGTGGCTGGCTGGGCGGGTGGAAGCAGGCATACACAGAGGGGGGACAGGGTGCAGCGGGGCCACCAGACCGCTGGGGGGATAATCAATCAATCAATCAATCAATGATAATCAATCAATCAATCAATTCAGTCTTATATAGCGCTTCTCTAAATACCCGAAGTCGCTTTACAGAGTCCAGAGTCCAGTAGTCATTCATACACAGTCATACCGGTGGTGGTAAGCTACATCAGTAGCCACAGCTGCCCTGGGGCAGACTGACAGAAGCGTGGCTGCCAATCAGCGCCTACGGCCCCTCTGACCACCACCAACATTCATTCATTCATATTCATACGATGCAATAATGGCCCTGGATGTGGGATGCAGCACAGGGTTGACCTGCAGGGGCCCTCGCATGCTAATGACTGGACTGCTCCTGTCCTGCCAAACTCAGACTGCCACAGACAGGGCAGGAAGGAGGAGTAGGAGGAGGAGGAGGAGGAGGAGGAGGAGGAATGGCTTCATCAACCCGAATCACCTCCTGTTTAAAGACATACTTAAGCCAAACTTAAGGCTGTCTCTCTAATGCACACACACACACACACACACACACACACAGAGACACATGCTCACACACACTTACAGAAACATGGTCGTGCATCTTCACAAACAGTCAGTGTCGGCCATTCATGCTAATCTGGACCTTAACGATGCACTCATAGGGTCTCATAGACCTCTTTTTCTGGAAATGATTAAGGGTGTGCAAAAATGCAGTTTTATCAACTAATCACTTTTAAAAACTTGTCTGTAAAAGTTTTGGATCAAACTTTTAGGCTGCTACATATAATAGTTTGTTCTCCAGGATAAGACTGATGGAGATAAGACATTGCTTACAAGGAATCGTAGTTCAGTCAGTCCAGACCAATAAATAATTTGTTTTTCTGAACTTAGATACTAACCAAGTTTTCTGCTCATCATGGCACTTGTATTGATCTCTGCTCCTCTGTTCTGAGTGTAAACACGATGATATGGATCGTCTATTGAACCGGGTCCGTTCCCAGGCAGGCCTCTGCTTTACAGGCTGCTGCTGCTGCTGCTGCTGCTGCTGCTGGGGAGAGCGCGCTTTGTGTGAATGATTACAAGCAGAGAGTTTGATCAAACAGGAGTCTGAGGAGAGCCAGGCTGAAGGCAGTCCTGCCACTGCACAGAAAAAGCTGAATGGAGATTAGAAATGAAGATGAATGCCTTGGGTTTGCTTGCCCCAGATAAAAATCTCCATTGATTTATAAACCTTGACCAAAAAGTGAGTTTGGCTTGTTCAATATATATATATATATATATATATATATATTTATCCCTGCACTTCTTAAACTCTTAAACACTTCTTCTTTGCACTATTGTTGGGTAACAATTCACAGCTCTTGTATATAGCCATTCCGCCTTGTATATACTTTCTTAAACTTCTTAGACCGTTGCACTGTTTGTTTTGTTGTGTGTTGTAATGTATATTTTGTGTAAGCACACTGAGAGCCACTTTACCAAGTCAAATTCCTTGTTTGTGCAAACTTACTTGGCCAATAAAACCTGATTCTGATTCAATTTGTATACATGTGAAAAATTGTACCAACACAAACAAGCTACCATTCTGTATTTTCTTCCAATCAAGATACCAAAATTACCATCTGTCCTGATTAGAGCATGAGACATTTTGGCCGACAACATTCATGCCACATGTTATGGAATATTATTTCCCTCACAACAACATACTGAAACCCCCACATGCCCACAAAAACCTAATGGCAGAGGCCAAGGGGAAATGACTCTTCAGTGCAGCCTGACACAGAGAGCTGCTCAAACTGCCCGTTCAGACAGACACAGACACAAGAAGGGGGGTGGGGCGGAAATGAAAGTGTGTGTGTGTGTGTGTGTGTGTGTGTTGGGGGGGGGGGGGGTTGGGGGCAGAAAGCAAGACATGGGTCCAAAATGCCTCTTAAAAGCGTAAACCACTAAGCAAGCTATTTGCTCAAGGGTCTCCACCTTTGCTAGAGGTTTATAGCCCGGCACGTCTGTGTGTACACGCATTGGTGCCCTCGTCTTTCAAGAGCTCAGAGACATAGAGCATTACTGACAAATAACCTCCTTTTCTTTTCAATACCGTCAGAAAAGACACAATCAATCCCCTTTCGAAATGCCCCCAGACAGAGCCGATCTCTTTCTTTTACATCCTCTCAAAATCCCTGACCGTGTACACAGAGTAATCTGTGGATAGATAGAATAGAGAGGAGGGGTGGTGTGTGAAAAAAGACTACAGGGTGGGCCGTCATGAAAAATGCATGAAGCCCATTCAGGTGCGACCCCCTCCTCCCTGGCTTTGGGCTCCCTGTGGTAAATCTCCTCAGCTGTATTATCTCTGCGCCTCTCTGCTCATATCTGACCTCATTCACATCCAGCCAGCCATGACCCGGCCTCCAGGCCTCCGAGGCCTCAGAGGCTGCAGCAGCGGCGGCGGCGGCGGAGGCGGAGGCTCCATCGGCACAAGAAGAAGAGACGGCCAGGCGTCCGGGTTTGGACTCTTCGCTGTGTGTTCATCACGAGCCCTCTGGGGGAGAGAGGCTACTGTTTTGGCATGCCTCTTTTGTACTGACGTTAAACTTCATTTTGTCCTCCCGGGCGACGGGGGAGTTGTTTGAAAAAGAGAGACTGCATTCTTTCGCATGGTTGAGTCAAGGCAGACTAAAGAACAGGGAGGGAGGCGGAATTAGCAGTGAGGCGCTGAAAGCAGACTACAGAGTCGATGTTGACATTAAACATTTAAAAAAATTATAATCACAACACCTGCAACATAAACATTTAACCTGGCCTCAAATACCATCACAAGGGTGTAGAAATGTGGCAAAGATTAGCCTACAAAGAAAGGAGGTTTCTGGGTCTGCAGCATCCCTGAGGACACAGCCATGGGAGACTATGGGACCATATTGATTACTGGAGCACATTATTCTGCCTTTGTTGGGCAGGGACCTCACATTACCACAGGAAGCAGAACACCCTGTCCAGAAGAATGAAGCACAGGGCATCAATATGCTGGTGGCTGGTGGCTAGTGTTGCGCCATCATTCTGAGGATCATGCTGAGCCGACACGCACTAGTCAACTAGTAAATATTCACATTCCCTTTTGAGCACATTTGTAGATGTTTGGACGGATAAAGGGAAAGTGCCCGCTCCACA
>NC_045177.1:9252559-9315059 GCF_900700415.2 Clupea harengus
TGTGTGTGTGTGTGTGTGTGTGTGTGTGTGTGTGAGTTACCAGTGTGCATCTTGGACTGTGTGTGTGTGTGTGTGTGTGTGTGTGTGTGTGTGTGTGTGTGTGTGTGTGTGTGTTTGAGAGTGAGGGACCAGAGTGAACTCCACGTGAACGCCAGCAGAGACAGTGGGTGGCAGCCTGGAGACCTGCAGTCAATATTTACAGTCAACACAGGGAGCCCATGAAAGCACATGAACCGAGCGGCATGTTGACATGCTATAAAGATCCTCTGGGCTAGGCTGGCCATCTACATGGAGTGCTGTTTCATGCATCATACCAGGAAAACAGGAAGGACAACGTTGAGGAATAAAAACATGGCTGGACTGCAAACAACAGCTGCAGTCTGTAAATGCCAAAACTGAGTTAAATGTAATGGTTCAAAAGAGGAGGCTAACCTAGCCCAGCCATAGCTTAAGACAAATAGATGGTAAATCACAAGGTACCACTTGTGAGGTAAGGTAAGATTCAAACATGGCTAGCAGTTTCTACGAAGCTTCAGGTTTTAGTTTCCATTTCTGGGCCTTACTCTGGGCTGTACCCCAGGCTGGATGGAAAGGACAGAGTCAGGTCAAGCAGGCACTCCATGTGTAACTGCAGAGCGAGGTCAAGCAGGCACTCTGTGTGTAACTGCAGAGCGAGGTCAAGCAGGCACTCTGTGTGTAACTGCAGAGCGAGGTCAAGCAGGCACTCTATGTGTAACTGCAGAGCGAGGTCAAGCAGGCACTCTGTGTGTAACTGCAGAGCGAGGTCAAGCAGGCACTCTGTGTGTAACTGCAGAGCGAGGTCAAGCAGGCACTCTGTGTGTAACTGCAGAGCGAGGTCAAGCAGGCACTCTGTGTGTAACTGCAGAGCGAGGTCAAGCAGGCACTCTGTGTGTAACTGCAGAGCGAGGTCAAGCAGGCACTCTGTGTGTAACTGCAGAGGAGCAAATGTACTCACTGCATAGTTCCTCATCTGTGTAACCTGATAGAAGGAACAGACAGGAGCAGAAAGTGTATACTAACAAAACATCCTCATACTAAACACACACACACACACACAAACACACACACACACACACACATAAGAAAACCATGCAGCCATTTGTGGATCAAAGCACATGGATGCACAGGAATAATGGCCACAAAAGAACTCCTCCTGATGTTTTGGAACAGGCCCTCTGAGACGCCACCCTTACAAGGCCACAGTGCGATCCAATTAACCTCGTTAACACAGAGCCAGCGGAGGACACAGCAGGAGAGGCGCACACAGACAGGGACGATGAGAGCCCTTAACAACCCCACACACAGAGACCAGCTTTTAAAGAGCCCTCCGTAATCCAGTCAGCAGGTACTACTTTGTCCCCTGCCAATGGAGAATGGGTGCTGTTGAGCGAACAATGCCAAGACAATCAGACATCTTTACAAGCGTCCTCAGGCAGGATGTAGGAGAACAGTGAGGATCATCCGTCTTTAGTCGTTACGACTGCCACAAAACCTGACCTTCGCTCAGCACGACTGTGTTTGTTGGAGTCTCTTGATATGTTGCGCTCAAAAGTTGAGAAAAAGCAAATGTCAAATCACAACAGAACTTTCATGGTTGTTCGTAGGAACTGTCAACGATTTCTTTGTGATGAATTATTCAGCTGTAGATGCCTCTGCTTCTCTGGCACCGTCTTTTCTGAGGAGAGAGATGTGGTTTACCCTCACAGATCTCCGTGCCTATACGTGCACACTTTCACAACCAACTGACTTTCATCATAGCATCAAGCTCTAGCAAAGTCATTCCTCTCAGTCGTCTCCCCTGCTTGCTGGTTATCCCTGAAGACATTTTGAAGTGCTAATCTGAAGAGGCTAAATTTTGATACTCAAAGCTGAGAACCAGAGAGAAAAAGAGTCCCTTTACTCTGCTCACATGGTTTCAAACAAGATAGGACATCTTAAAGAATAGAGCAACAGTTCGAAACAAGGCAGAAAACAACAAAAGAACAGTGAAGCTAACTTGGAATAGCATCATTTCCTCAAGGGTTGTTAGCATCTTGGCAACAACACACACACAAAAGTTTGCTTACCAGTGCTGTGTGACTGTTCACATCAAAGCTTCGCTCAAAGTTCAAATCGTTTTTTTGTTTTTGTTTTAAGGGTATCCCAAAACACAGTCCATAACCCAAAGGTATTTCAACTTTCTTTCTCAAATATCCCCAGTACAAAACCAAAGAGTATGTTGTGTATGGTTCACATCAGCCTCGTTAAGCAAATGAACCTTGTGCTACACGGGCTGGCGTCCAACTTGCTCATTCCAAACTGAGTTTCGGTGAGGTCTGCCGTGGGTAAGAGAGGGACCTTCTGGGCATCACGGGGAGGAGTGGAGGTGAGACTCTCAAAGGTCTGGCTTCAGTAACAGGCACAAGAAGGGCTGTAAGGGGAGTACACCTAAATGTGCTCTTCAATCACAAAACCTTCATCTGGGGATCTGCGTGTCACCCTCTGAGAAGACAACTTGGCTCTATATACACAGTCTATTATATGATTAAAAAAACCTGGAACATGAAACTTGCATGTACAGTTTAACAATGTGAGGCACTTTAATTCAGCACCAATTTCATACAATTCGCTACAGCTTCAGTACCACCGCACACCATTTCATTTCAATTTCACAAGCATTGAAGTGACCTAGTTTTGACTGGCTGCGAAAACTAAACTAAAGTAAAGTGGAAACGTATTTGAGTATCTCCACCGAAAGTCCCTGTGTTTGTTTTGCGTAAAGCACACACACAAAGGAGAGAGAGAGCCCAAGAGACAGGCGACCTCAACAAGTTGGCAACAATATATTCAGCAGAATTAAATTGCTATAGCTTGACGAGGTTCTAGATTACCTTTTCAGACAGACAAGGTACATTGAAAACAGCTCACAATGAATTATTAAGACCTTCTTGGACCTGGCAAGTTTGATATATACAATTGAAAATACTTCAATTTCACTTCAATACCCTACATTTTTTTTTTACTATTACTCTGTTTTTGTTACTATTACATTGTTGTCGTTTCGTCTCTGTCTTTCCCTCCCTCTCTCTATCTCTCTCTTTCTGTCACTGCCTCTTTCTTTCTCTCTCTCCCTCGGTGAGTGGCTGAACTAGGCCATCCACAAATCCCCACAGACTCTCAGCCTCCCTGCTTCACTCCGTAAGCTGCACTCATGTTCTCCGTCATCTGCCAACTTTCTCATACTGTATCTCTGATTCCTTGGAATAGCCTGTTCCACAATACACACACACACACACACACACACACACACACACACACACACACACACACATCAAAATGGAACTTTGCTTTTATCTTACTAACACAGTAACACCTTAGTGTTTCACTTAGATGAATGCAAAATTGTGTGTGTGAGTGTGTGTGTGTGTGGGTGTGTATGTGTGTGTATGTATGTGTGTGTGTGTATGTGTGAGTGAGTGTGTATGTGTGTGAGTTAGTGTGTGTGTGTGTGTTTGAGTGTGTGTGTAAGTGTGTGTGTGTGTGTGTGTGTGTGTCTAAGTGTGTGAGTGTGTGAGTGTGTGTGTGTGTGAGTGAGTGTGAGTGTTAATTTCCTCTCTCCGTGTGACTGTAACAAGCTGCTTCTCACCTCTCTTCCTCCTCCTCCTCCTCCTCCTGTGCTCAGCGGTGGTTCCAGCCAACAGAATCTATCACCTTCTGTGCGCCAGATGGAGGTTCAGATATATCTGCAAACGTTGAATCGCCCAACACCGTACTCCTCCTTCCATCGAAAGACCCTCCACACAAAAAGAAAAAAAAAAAACACTGGAGTAGTAGCGTCCCCGACAGAGTCCACCGGGCAGAACCCGTCCACACGCCAGGGACTCGTCTTTCTCTGGGGAGAGCGCCCGTGCTGAGGTGCAGGCTCACGCCAGGTGAATGGAGCCCATCAATAATGCATCAGGGTTGCAGGTTGGCCTTCGACCAGACACGCTAACAACAGTATCAGCCCGAGCACAAGCAGCTACAGAGCTACCTCACTTCTTCTTGGAAACAGGATCCTTGCTTGATTGGGGTTCATTTTCCAGCGTGACAATATATCCCGTCCGAGCTTTACTGCGAAGCTAAGCGACAAATGCTAATTGGAACTTCACAAAGTCAAGCTTGTCACTGGTGGCATTTCAATTGGTTGTCTTACATTATGCAACACACTCTGTGGCAAATATTTCGTAAAGGAACTAAGATGACTAAGTTCCATTCACACTAGTACATTTCACCACACTTTGCAAACCAAATAATGGGTATATTGCACAATGGTGGATACTGTAATATGGGTTTTTACTCATGTGAGTTGAAGTCCCCTTACGAAATCAGCATCTGTATCTGCATCAGTTCTCATAGCAGAGAATGAAAGCGATGAAGGTGCACGGCTACTTCCCCAGTGGCACTCTGTGAGAAGCGTCTGGATTACATTTCAAACCTGGTGAATTTTTGAAGAGAGCCTTTGTGTGAGAATGTCTGGGGCTGTGGACAGAAGGGCCTCTCTTGGATAACTGCAAAGCAATGCGGGCTGGGATTTGCATGGTATCATGGAGTCTCGTCATGTTTTTCTCCCAAACACCTCTCTCTCTCTCTCTCTCTCTCTCTCTCTCTCTCTCTCTCTCTCTCTTTCTCTCACCTCTCAGGGGATACTCCAGAAGTGTGGGAGAAATGGACAGAATGCCTCACCAGTGGCCAATCTAAGTGTCTGTGATTTATTAAAAGTATCGAGAAACTAGAACATTAAGAGCTAATGCACACACACTACACTTGACTGTGTTACTGAGCACTAGAGATGAATGTATTTGCATTTTACCTCTCTGGCAACATGTTCTACCCAACAGTGCCACCTAGTGTGTGCATGTGGAAGTACTCATTAGAAAGCAGATGCCTGAACACTGTGACCTGTGTTTTTTTTGTAATAACTTATTTTCTCAACTTGGTTTTACAATTGGAGTTAAAGGTAAGTTGTCAATTAATCCTATTTAATATAAGTTTAGATAACAAATTGTATCTTCTGCTCTCAATTAATGGACACTGTGTGGGAAATGCAACCAACATAGCTGTGCCGCATCTATTGTGGCAATTGGAGGGGTGATTTATCGTCAGACAAACATTGCACAGTATGGTATAATATATACTATAAACCCTCTCAGCTGCATAGTGCATAAGCATCAGTATTTCTACTCAGTCAAATGCTTCCCTGTTAATTATGGAATACTGATAACGGATGTTGACAGGTGAAGATAATTGTGAAGAAAACAAAGTGAAGTGCTGGTGTCTCTATCCTGATTGTGCTCAGAAGTTCATTCGGCTGCTGTTCAACAACTCTTTTCAACTTGGACAAGTTTTGAACTGTGATTCTATTGATTGTACTGTATTGATGCTCACTCTTGTGTTCAACTCCCCCCTCCTCCACCCAAGGCCTGTCTGAGGACCTTGTAGTAGTATCCATTATCAGTGGCGTATAGCTGCAGGCCAATGCTGTAGTATCTCCTCACAACCTAAAGGTTGGGTCAATATATCCCTCCTTTCCTCTTCGACCAGTGCTATGCTTATCTGACACTGTTGCCTTCCAGACAAATAGCCCACATTCCAAACCAAGGAAAACAGAAATAATGTAATCTAACTGGCCAGCTACTCTGAAGAATCAGTCAGGAGTGCTGGCTGTGCAGAATCACACACGCACACACACACACACACGCACACGCGCACACGCACACGCACACGCACACGCACACGCACACGCACACGCACACACACACACACACTCATTCTCATTCTCATTCTCATTCTCATTCTCATTCTCTTTCTCCATCTCATTCTCATTCTCTCCCTGTCTCTCTCTGCTTGAGACACAGAGGGTACAAACTGAGGGTATGTGGCGAATAGACGGATGAATGATTTTAGAAGAACAAGAGGGAGAACAGTGGTAGGTGATTGAGTGCTTGTGTCCCCCACCCACTGAGTGAAGGACAACAGCCCAGTGTACAACAGGCACTGGAATGAGTCACTGCCACATCTGCCACATGTAATGCAACATTGTTACATCTAATGGTCTGTGGATATGCCTGCTCCACCTCTGAGAGTGAACTGAATGGCTCACCCACGCTGGGATTATTGAGGTAACGGCTCACCCATGCTGGGATTATTGAGGTAACGGCTCACCCATGCTGGGATTATTGAGGTATCGGTGTGGACAGCGACTGGAACTGCCAACAGTAAGCTTTTAAGGGGAGCAGTGTCTTTCACATCTCAGAAGGCTTTTAAGGGGAGCAGTGTCTTTCACATGTCAGAAGGCTTTTAAGGGGAGCAGTGTCTCTCACATCTCAGAAGGCTTTTAAGGGGAGCAGTGTCTCTCACATCTCAGAAGGCTTTTAAGGGGAGCAGTGTCTTTCACATGTCAGAAGGCTTTTAAGGGGAGCAGTGTCTCTCACATCTCAGAAGGCTTTTAAGGGGAGCCGTGTCTTTCACATCTCAGAAGGCTTTTAAGGGGAGCAGTGTCTCTCACATCTCAGAAGGCTTTTAAGGGGAGCAGTGTCTCTCACATCTCAGAAGGCTTTTAAGGGGAGCAGTGTCTTTCACATCTCAGAAGGCTTTTAAGGGGAGCAGTGTCTATCACATCTCAGAAGGCTTTAAAGGGGAGCAGTGTCTTTCACATCTCAGAAGGCTTTTAAGGGGAGCAGTGTCTCTCACATCTCAGAAGGCTTTTAAGGGGAGCAGTGTCTTTCACATCTCAGAAGGCTTTTAAGGGGAGCAGTGTCTTTCACATCTCAGAAGGCTTTTAAGGGGAGCAGTGTCTTTCACATCTCAGAAGGCTTTTAAGGGGAGCAGTGTCTTTCACATCTCAGAAGGAACTAGTGGGCCTAGACTGGGAACAGACAGGAGAACCCAAAGCATTCCTCTGAGGATGAGGATGTCTGTATGAAGGCATATGTATGGCTTATGGTTTGTTCATTTTTCCACATACAGTGTTTCTCCCAATAGGGCTCCCTCTCCCTCTCCATTCTCTCACACACAAACACTCATTCCAAATTCTGGACTAATTGGTGTTCTGCATTCTCTCCCTGCTCCTCTACTTCAGCACCACACAGCTGATATCTCCCTCTCACTTGAAGTCCACGAGGAACATTTCAATGCTTTAGCAGAGAACAGGCAAAAAATTGAATGGCATTTTACTCACTCTAGACAGAAGCAGACTCAGGCAAATGTGCAAATAAGTGCAAATACTAATTATAATGGTTATACCTTAGAATATGTTACTTGGGGTACTTCTGTGCGTATCAATAGTTGAGAAAATAACCCAGCTGTTCTTCCTGGAAATAAATAATGCTTAACACATGATGTCCAAGCAAATTCAATTGGGGACAAAATCCAGCCTAATTATTAGAGTCCTAACCATCAAAGTGTTACAGTCTGCTATTGGTCTGAACATACCCACCTAATTTAAAAGTGATAGCAAAGCAACTAACTTCCTTTCTACATAAAAAACATTATCCAAGAAGACTTCCCATCTGGATTTAGAGCCCATCACAGCACTGAAACGACCCTGACTGCTGTCATAAGGAAGCATGGCATTCACTTCCATTGCTATGCTGATGACACCCAACTTTACCTATCCATGAAACCTGATGAACTCTTTATCTGTTCATCAAATTGATGTTTACTAACCAAATGTTCTCTCTCTTATGACCTTTGCTTGCAAATGCCGATGGCTGTGTAAACATTGTTCCTCATCACCATACCCATTAAGTACATACACGCGTATAGGTAACTCTACCCACTCACTCACTCTGTCTCTTTCTTCCCCTCCTAGTCTAGACTATCTCCGTTGTGGGATGCAGCTGTAGTCTCTCCACCTGATCTACTCGTAAAACCCCTCTGCCTAACACCTACCCACCCCCACCACTTTCACGCACTTATTCTACCCCATACTCTGTGCTAGCATTTATCTTCGATGTAAATAATTGCCACCATCGACATATTTTTTCGTTCCATTACTCTACTTACCCTTCTAATAGTGACCTTATGAGCACACTGTGTACTCACTAAGCTGTGCTTCAATACTTGAATTATCTCCCCCCACCTTATCCACTATCAATCTGGCATGTATCATGTATAAACCATGTTATGTTTGTATGTACTGTGTACATTTACCACATGTATGCTAGCATGCTCATCCAGATACGTGAATTCATCTCTCAAGTTTCTGATCGTCTCCCCTCCCCTCCCCTCCCCTCCCCTTCTCCTCAGTCTGCCAGAAAGCCCCTCTCTCTGAGTTTCCCACACGACCTGAGTTCACTGGAGCGGCCCAAAGCCGCTAGCGTTGGCACATACTAATGGTTTGGTCCCTCAGGAGAGGATCTATTCATTAGCAGAATAATTAAGAGCCTTCGGAGAGCCCAGCGAATGCTTACACTTTCCATAACTTCCAGGAACGCAGGAATACACCATACATCCTATTCAATTACAGCTTCCAATGTGGAGAGGGTCAGTGAGGAGTACATGTAGGACATGACTATTTCAACTCGATATCAGCAATTAATAACGTAACTTTTAGCTTGCTAACTGAACAGACACATGACACAATCGAGTCAAAGCTTACTTTTGTCAAATATGACTAGACACAGGTGTTGGACGGGATCTGTCTGTGGCAAAGCATAATACTGTTTTCTCTTCTTAAACGTCTTCATGTTACAGGTGCACCCCACAAGGCATATCTCCCGCAATGTTTGGCATCGGCGGGTAACCAAGACCGTTGCTGCGGAGCCATATTGGAATTTGTGAGTCAAATTTCTGCTCAGTGATACTTCCACTAGAGGGCGCGAAACAACAGGCATGTCTAAATGTTTTGCTCGATCGGTCTGATCGACTTATAATATGATGTCAGGTGTTTATTGTTTAAGTTTCATACTGTTGTTTCTCTATCTGATACTAGCCCCATTTTTGGTCATTGAAAAATGATAATTGACCACAGTGTAGCCTGTCTGTGTTGAGGTCTCGTGGGAAGCAAACACCTCATAGATCTATGTAAGGACAGTGAACAATGTGGAGGAAAGATAATGGACCATATTCCAGTTTCCTTATGTAACCAGGTAAGGATGAAATGCCTGCAGTAGACCTAATGCCTTTAGACACCAAAGGCACACAATGTATACATTAGTTATTACTATGCTCACAGAGAAGGTCATCTTACTTTCCTTATGCACTTCAAATATAAAATCTTCATGAAGATCTGAAAAGATGATCTAATGAGAATATTTAGTACTTGGAGAGTCCTAGAGTATAGATGACCCCGAGTGTAAAATAGTAGACGTGTGTGTGTGTGTGTGTGTTGGGTATGTCCCTCCTGTAAAACCATTGTGAATTATAAAGTTTTTATTCAATGAAGAATGTGTATGCTGGCTAAGAAGCCTGTGTGTGGGCTATTGTAGTGCTCTTGATCTCCAGGGTGAAGATGGGATGGTGTCGGGCTATGTCATAACTTGTAACAAGTGTGCAAAATATGGAAAAAGAACACATGCAATATTCTTGTCAAATAAATTAAAAAGCTTTATTAATAAAATATATAATTACAATTATTTAATTGCTCCTTTTGCGGAAAAAGAATGATCGGATTCTTTTGAAAAATCCTCTTTTCTTCTCTGCCTTCTGTTCTTTCTTCTCTGCCTGTTGAAGGGCTTTCTCCTGTTTCTTTACTTCAGTGATTTTCACCCGGTCCTCCTGCAGGTCACTCATAGTGCTTTCAGAATTATCCTGAGGAAAAATACAAAACCAGTCTTTGAATGTAAGATATAAGTATGTACAAAAACATAAAAAGCCATGCAGTGTCACAAGAAATGATTCAGGTAAATCTTCAATGTCACAAAGTTAAACATCATTCAAGGAAGGCCACAGAAAAGAGTGCAGCTCTGGGAAACAGAGAGAAAAGTACCTGGAGTGTGACCACTGTCCACATATCAAGTTATTTGTATATTTTATACAGTTAGAAATGCCTCCTCAAGGCAATAGGCAATATCTGGTGCCCAGAAACACAAAAAGCCTGTCTTACCGGTCTGTCCATCTGGATCCTCAGGTCTTTCATGACCTTGTCCTTGCAGACAACAACGGAAATAAAAGTGCACAGCAGGGCCTCCTCTCTTTCCTGCATCTCTCTCTCCCACGCTACTCTCTCCTGCACCCTCTCCAGGGCCTCCTCTCTCTCTCCTGCACACTCTCCCTCTCCAGAGCCCTCAACTCCATCTTTCTTCTTTCTGCTCTTGCAGGAGATTCTGCATGTTTCTGCGGTTCTCCTCAAGAGCAGTGAAATAGTCTTTGAGCTCAGAGGCCCTGTCCTCGTTGTCCATCTTTCTGCAGGCCTCCTGGACAGAGGCGCTGTCCTCCTGCCCCATATTTCCAGCGGTCTCCTTCTCCTTAATAGAAGCCCTGTCCTCCATCTTTCCAGAGTGTCTCTTCCTTCATGTCTTCCACCTCCATCTTTCTCAGGTATGTCTCCAACTGCCCTCTCAGATAGGACTGCGTTAATGTCAGATTGGAGCCATTGCTGGTGAAGTTCACACGGGGGTCCACTTCAGCACCATCCCTGGAAATACACATTACTTGGTGGGAATCACAGGATGGTGATGACAAATTTGGGTTAAGAGACCCCAACCAGACGTCATCACCTACTTTTTTAGTGATGGCTCTGAGCTTTAGCAGCGTTAGCCTAACTACAGGTGTCAGTTAAAAACCAACTGAACTGAACCAACAGAGTCTGAAGCTCTGGTGCTCTGTGAGGTGTTTTTTTTTGGCTGCAATCCACACGTTTTTAAACCTTTGTGCTTTCAGAAGGAGAGCCATTACTGTACAGTGTGCAGTGAACTGTCTCTTACAGTGATCTGTCTGAAAACGTTGGCTCAGAAGCTTTGGCCGTGGCTTCAGCAGGGGCTCCATAGCCAGCACCTCATCATCCCGAGCCAGGTCGCTAGAGGTCATTGTAGGGTCGTCGGCAGGGACAAGGTCACCATCACGTGCCGATGAGCTCTAAGCACCATCCTGCAATAATGAAGATATAATGGACAAAATCACAATTGCGTAATTGCATATTGTTCAGGTCACAAATGCAAGAATGGGAAGAGGCCTTTTCCTGAAGAGTGAACAGTATAGGTGGGATTGACAATATGAGAATACCAGCAGGATCTGTGACCTGTGTGGTCCAACAACAACATGCAGAGGAGCTATTTAAAAGGTCTATTAGGAAATTATTAGTCTATGTATTTTTATAGTGAGTCTACATCATGCTGGACAATTCAGGTTATTAGTAGTAGACAATATGTTGGGGCGCTCCCTAAGTTCTTTTAAACAATTTACTGCACTATATGCGTGTTAACCCATATGGTTTTGTTTTAGGTTTTGTAGTGTTACGTGAATTAATACTTTTCAAACTAACTTAAGCAATCCTAAATTAGACTAATTTACTAGTACAGAAATTTGCAATGAAATAAAGCATCTTCCCTTTTTGTAAAATACAGAAAATGTTTACGGTTTAAAATATTAAATTAAATTACAAAAAAAAAAAAATGTGATATAAAATGTTTCTTCCTTAGCCCTTAAATAAATGACCTTTGTTCACTCAGAAACAAAGAATTTAAAAGAAATAAGTCACCACATTGCACCTTTAAACCCAAATGCACAAACCTAGGGTAGGTCGCCTTCACAGTTAGCCAAAAGCTAGGTAGCCTTCCAGCTAGCAACTCAGGCTACTACACTTCTAAAATGAGCCTAGCGCCCTGGTACATAAACCGAATAAAAAATACTACCAAAATGGCAAATAAACGTATATTAAAACATTCCAATGCATATAACACACACACACACACACACACACACACACACACACACACATATATATATATATATATATATATATATATATATAAATGCAAATTGAACACAGTCAAATAGTGAAATAGGACACAGTCAAATATATGTGTGTTGCTTGGGTGCAGTGTGACCATAAACGAAACGGCAGCTTCGCTCGAAAGCAAACAAAAATGTGAACGGTTTACCTTGAGGCGTTGGAAGGGAAGAGAGTGGGGAGTCAGGTGTGTGGAAGCGTGCGTGGATCCCCGTTTCTCGTGTCGACCTGTTGGCGCTAGTGTCACTCCTTTCTCTCCATCCGTCTTGACTTAACGAGCGGCAAAGAAATCCTCCTCTGTCTCAGCAACTCAGCAAAGTCGGCTACGTCCCGTGCACCGTGGACCATGGTGACTGCATCTGGCTCGAGCACTACGAGCTAAAACGGTGCCCAGGCTAGGCGTCAAAAGGTAGGTTACTCACATTCTTTAAACTCATTAAACTGTACAAGAACACAGTCGCTTGTGTCTTAATTATCTGCCGACAACTGAAATTCGTTTAAATCTCGTCCTATAGCCTAGACATAGATAATACCAGTTTAAAGTTATAGACAAGGAGCTCTGTTCTGGTCAATCTTCTTCTCTTCTCATCAGTCATCAAATGAAAATAAAAAACAGACCATTGAAAAATAAAATACATTTCGGCATAGTAGATTCTAAACATTTTTAAACATTTGTAAATATTTTTACATGAAGGAAATAAAAGGAAAATATAGCACAGGGCTACATATATATATATATATATACATGTTTCTATATATAAGCTTAAGTATGAGCTTGGGTATTAGATGTGTCCAAATGCAGTGGCCCTACCTGTGAAATGTACTCAAAGTGGACGAGGTACTTTGGCAGCACCAGTTCATGATCAAACACAAGTCTGACACTGATGACAATCACATCATGACAAGCCTTTGAGCGAGCACTGAATCTCTACAATACACAAACACACACACACACATATAAGCAAATACATATAAATAAACAGAGACATGTGAGTATCATACACAGCAATGAACAAGCATCTTCTATACTGAAATTAAAATGTTGAGACTAAATTTGTGGCAAACAACCATAGCTGGATTTCCACAGTTGTTTACCAGTACACTGCTGGAGCAAAAGCTTGTTGTTTGTGGGTATGAATTATATTATGTTTCTGTAGTCATATAGTCGTGTAGTTATGGTGAAGTGTAGCCTACCAAGAGACCTGGGGATGATATAACTGATAAGATCTTCTACTCATCACCAACCAACATTGTTAAATTTAGAGAATGGGGCCTAAACGCATGCAGAACATGTATAATCAACCGTAAAACAATCCTGGAAGACTTAAACAAATATTTAAAAAATGGGAGCGAAAGGGCAAGTCGTGGGGACATGAGGTGTAGAACAGAGGGTGATGTCATAGAAATACTCATGCAGTAACCTGCCTGTCCAATCTCCACAATGTAAGATTCTTTTCTATTTTTAGGCTACTACACTTAATTCTAAAAGGTGGTCTAGTTGGTTGTCTCAATCAAGGAAGCTGGAGCGGTTCGGATCAGAGCCAAAGATATTTATTGTAGCAGACAAGAAATATCACTAAGTACATTTCTGAGCCTAAGTATTCTAAGTTGAGCAGAGTTCTAAGAGTCGCCGGGCACACGCGGGTGCGTGTCGGGGGTCGTCTTCAGGAGATGGTTCTTCCTTGCTCCGCGAGTCGCTCTGATCCCCTGAGCCTCGGGCACAGGCTAATTTAACTGGTGGCATTACGTAAACCGAATGAAATGCATAACAATCTCTAACACACACACATACACATACATGACCATGACAGTCAATCAATGTCCTTCAGCCTAAGAACCCAGGCGCCAGGAGGAATCTAACCTTACTGGAATTTGGGCCTACGGCCCTGGTAGTGGTGGAGGGACATACACAAGATATCTGTACGAGAATGAGAAATATCACTGGAATCTAACAACAACGCACGTGATTCCACTGATTTATCTACATTACTGAGGAACGATTTGTACTTCTGCCTATTGTGGTAAGTGACAAATACATGGGGGGCATTGATAGGTTGGACCAAATGCACTTTGTGGACATTGCCATTGTCAGTATAGTTTATTATCATTTCAAGACTGGCAGTGCAATGCAGAATCTGGTGTTGAGCCTGGGTTAGATAGCCACAGCCAGATGGACTTCCAAGAATATGTATCATGGCAGCTGGCAGGCATTGCCGTCAATATAGTTTGTGTATGTATGTGTGAGTGTGTGTGTGTGTGTGTATGTGTATGTGTACGTGTATGTGTATGTGTATGTGTATGTGTATGTGTGAGTATGTGTGAGTGTGTGTGTGTGTATGTGTGAGTGTGTGTATTCTTCTTCACAGTCTTGTGGTGTCTGCTTGGTGCAGGCTGGGTAGACAGGTAGAGACAGAAACATAAGTGGTGGGGGGGGGCAGAAGGGGAGGGGAAACGATCACAAACATGGCAGATGAAATCAGGATGAGCATGCTAGCATACATTTGGAAAATGTACACAATCCACACAAACATAACATAGTATAGAAGGGTACGTAGAGTAATGGAACAGAAATGTCGATGGTGGAAATTATTTACATTGCAGGTAAATGCTAGCACAGAATATGGGGTAGAATAAGTGCATGACAGTGTGGTAGGGGTGTGTGTAGGCCGAGGGTTTCTGCAATTAGTTAAGGTGGAGAGTTCATTCGCAGCGTAGATAGTCTACACTAGGAGGGGAAGAAAGAGACAGAGTGAGTGGGTAGAGCTTGGCTGCTAATAAGCGTATATCGCTTGCGTATATGTACTTAATGGGTATGGTGATGAGGAACAATGTTTACACAGCCATCAGCATTTGCAAACAAAGGTCGTGCCATGAGAGAGAGAACATTTGGTTAG
The DNA here is from genome assembly GCF_900700415.2 of Clupea harengus. NCBI lineage: Eukaryota > Metazoa > Chordata > Actinopteri > Clupeiformes > Clupeidae > Clupea > Clupea harengus. The sequence goes on from NC_045177.1 coordinate 9,267,386, forward strand.
TAAACATCAGTTTGATAATCAGATATAGAGATACAGATTGGTAATGTAGAAAAATATAATGATTGTAATACAGCGAATGTGGTGAACATGAGCAACTCTGCACAAACCAGCAAGTAAGGTCAGGCAGAGAGGGCCTACGTGCAGTTCGTCACTGCAAGTGCAGGCGGTCAAGGACAGCCAGTATCTGTGGAGGAGTCTCTGCATGTTGGAGATGGATCAAGGACACACACACATGCACACACACAGACACACAAGAGCACACAGCCACAATTGTCTTGGAAGTGAGCAGAATATTTTGATTGGCTTAACTTTGATAAGTGTTTAGTTTTCGATTGGAAAGCATAACGTTAATATGAAAGGAATTGTAGTGTATGAAAAAATGGAAATGGAACACCTCTCGGGTTGACTGGAAGACTTGAAGATTGAAATAAACTTAAGAAAATCGCACTCAGTCATCTGCCTCTCACTGAAGCAGCAGCTTCAAGATTTGAAGAAATAAGTTGTGTGTTTGTGGATGTGTTTTGTTGTGATGAGTTGTGTTTAGTTATGTTGGCTGGCTTGGTGCATGGGGGTGTGTAGTTATACAAACATAGTAAGCACAACATGCGCTGTCTGTAGGCCAATCCTGAATACAACGACATGGCTAACAAGAAGAAATAAAAAATGTTGCGACAGGTGACAGGTTATTGATGCACTATTCATGACTATGGGATGCACTTAAGATGAATGTCTTTAGTCTCGATTTGAATATGGAAAGGGTGTCTGCATCTGGGATGGAGGCAGGAAGATTATTCCACAGGAGGGGGGCTCGATAGCAGAACGCCCTGCATACTATTGATAAGGATATTTTTGGAGTTTTTTGTTAAATAACCCACACAATTCAGTATTTCATACACTCTATATTTTTCTCTGTCTTGCTCCCATATGCTTTTGTGAAAATAAATGCTGACGATTTTAAGATATACATTTGGAGAGGATTTTCAAAGATGGATCATTACTACATCCAAATTACTATATGTATTTTACAAACATTTATAGAACTGGTCCTTCTGATTAAAATGTCATGTATATTCATTTGATGGTGTGCAATATACTCAAGAAATAGAATAGTGTGTGAGAAGATCATCCAACACCTAAAAGTGAACGTTCGTCACCGGTACTACAGGGTTAATATTTCCTGATTTCACTCAGCTGACAGTATTCACCTAGCCTTCATTTCTACAGGGAGCGTTCACGTCCTGTCGCCCAAGGTCTGAGACTACTTCGCAACGTTAGGTCTACAACTTCACAGGGTAAGTTAACTAAACATGACAGATGGGTCCGTCTATGTTCCATTATGTGTAGAATTATTAGTCTCTAATAGTATTGTCTCTTTATCAAGTAATTTCGTAGTAGCATTGAGCTTAGCCCTTAATGGCGTATGATTTCACTGTGACTGGAAATTCATATTTGTTTGTAAGATACACCTGCACTCGTTAGTTACAATTTAAGGGAGCCAAGTAGCCTATAGAATACGTATGGTTATTTTTAGTCGCGTTCAAATATAGTCAGGTTTTATTTCGTTTGAGATCTGTCTCCACAGTTTGTTCCGTAGCCATATAGCTCAGTTGAGTTTCGTTTCTGAGTTAAGTTTCGTTTCTCTCCTTCCTATGCAGACGCTCTAAAGACGGCGCACGACAATGGCTGAGCTTATGCCATCACTGCTCAGCCTAGAGGAAGAGCTCACATGCAGTATCTGCTTGTGTACTTTTGAAAACCCCGTAACACTTCCCTGTGGTCATAACTTCTGTCAAGGCTGCTTGGATGAGGCATGGAAAGAAAGCTTCCTCCTATTCTGTCCTCAGTGCAGGCGCCACTACTCCAGCAAACCCGAGCTGAAGAAAAACACGGTGATAAGCGCTGTTGTTGAAACCTTTAAAAAGAAGTCATCTTCATCGCCATCGTCAGTCCATTCCATCGATGAACCAGTCAACATGAAGGAACCAGTCAACATAAAGGAACCAGAAGTGATCAAATGTGATACCTGTATGGAGGTCAAAGCATTTAAAACCTGTCTTACATGCATGGCCTCGTTCTGTGAAGAGCATATAAGACCGCACCAGGAAAATCCTATTTTCCGCTCGCACCAGTTGACCGACCCGCTAGGAGACCTGCAGGAGCGGATTTGTCAGGTCCATTGCAAGATCGTGGAGTTCTTCTGCCAAAATCACGACTGCAGTATTTGCAGCACCTGTCTGCAGCAGTTGCATCGGGGTTGCGAGTATACCTCACCACAGGAAAGACGGGCACAGAAAGAGGTCTGTCAACTTATGGTTATTACAGGTCTTACAAAGTTGTACATAGTGGTTTAAGGAAGCAGTTAACGGCAAGTGAAATATACTATAGGACCCTTGAAGTGAAATCATGCACACTTCATATAGCCTATAAGACCTTGGATATTCTCATAAACGCAGTACACGCGGCAAAATGTGTTTCTGTTTATTCACACAATTACCCTAAACATACATATGTAAGCGAACTCAGCTTATGTAGACCAGTGGAATTGTCTACATTTACAATATACAACTTGTACATGCCCAGGTTATTATATCGCAAGGCTCATTAGGCTACACCATGAATAGCCATGTAAATACTGTATGTGAACTACATAATGATGAACGTTAAGGTCGTGTTTCTCTGTTCATTCACAGTCTGAGATGAGGCAAATGTTGAGTGTGCTGGATAGAAAGATCGACAAGAACCACGTTGTTATGGCCCAAATGAAGGTGCAGCAGTTTCAGCTACAGGTAAGTGTATACTGACCACACTAACATATGTTCAGAGATAAACACCAATCAATCAATGTTTTGTAATTGTTCAGCTACAGGTAAGTGTATACTGACCACACTAACATATGTTCAGAGATAAACACCAATCAATCAATGTTTTGTAATTGTTTTGTCTAGGACTCTGCTGCTGCCCGCAAGAAGATGGTGAGCGCAGAGTATCAGGTCATAAGGGATCTTATCGACAGGGATGAGCAAGATTCCCTGAAGGCTGTAGATAAGGACTTGGAGAGTGGTCAGGCCAAGCTTGATTCTCTCTGCAAGAAGTTTGGTCAGAATGTGAAGAAGATGACTCAAACCAAATCGGAGCTCAACAGCCTTCTGACACGTGCAGATACGTTGGCCTTCCTGCAGGTATGTGATGTGGCATCAAATCAGAAGGGGGGGGGGGGGGGGGGGGGGGAACTATACACAGTTATGATCTATAGTCAGGAAACCCTCTAATGTTGACATGAAATTGTGTATTGTGTTGATACCGATAGAACTGACGCCATAATTATACATGTCAGCAGAAATAGACACACACGAACTAAGGTCTCCCTGTGTCATCCCAACTGCTTTCTGTCACTCGTGCATGTCAGTAAGAGATGGCAGGACAGGCACCGTTCAACCCTTCTTATCACCTCTGACCTCATCTAAACATGGACAGAAGCTTCCTTCTTATACGCATGTAGCTTACACACATATGCAGACTAAAGCTTGATTTATGCTTATGTCGGCGATACTTTTGAAACCGTCGCTGACAGAAACGACGTTTTGGTCGAGACTTTTAACTGTCACCTGGAGGTGTCTGCTGCCAAGAGAAAATTCTACTGTTGCTGAAAATTCTACTGTCACATAGTGTCGCGCAAGTGTGATTGGCTCGATAGACGGCAGGCGCCGTTGACGTCCTTGTTTGGGTTTTCAGCGGGCGCTCTGTTTTTCAACAGAAGAATGCCGTCGACGTCGTCCGCCTACGTCAGTACGTCGAGTGTCACGTGACCGTGACTTCATCATGAACAGTGTTTCACAATTATTTCTATCACTGGTATTTGCTGATTGGAAGAACTGACTTGTGGGCTTTTCCAGAGTCTTGAGAATACATTAGTGATCTATGAAAGTCCCCCTCAAAATATTAGCTCCAGGAATGTCTTATTCTTTTGCTCTTTCATGCCAACTCATCCCTGTTCCTGTTCCCTCCTGTGAAGGCATCCTCTTCAGTTCTACTGCCCTCCAATGCAGAATTTGAGCCTTACTGCCCGCGTATGAACGTGGACTCCAAGACTGTGGTCGCCTATCACTCCTCTGCTGTTGCTGTGAAGGAACTACTGACACAAATCCTGAATGCACCAGTAGAAAACCGAATCCCACTTCTTAGACCAGGTGTGTGTGTGTGTGTGTGTGTGTGTGTGTGTGTGTGTGTGTGTGTGTGTGTGCGCATGTGCGCATATGTTTGTCCTGTTAATGTCAGTAATAAACACGTATTCTGCATGCCTTTACATATTCTCATGTTCCATTTGGCAGAGTTTGAGCAACCGGTTCATTTCTACGGTGAAATACACTCGCCTTCACGTCACATATTCTTAATCAGGAAACCAATCAGAGCCTAGGGTGTCTTTCCTCCCTCACACACCCACTCACTGCTCTTCTGTCACAGCTGCTCTAATGTGGTGGTTTGGGTTTTACCTGACGATTAGACGATTACCTGCTGAGTGACTCCCATATTCTTCTCCAGACCCATATCAGGCCTGAGTTTGAGGTCTAATGTGGGTTTAGTGTTTGTTTCAATGCTCAGGCTAACGTCTCGTCCTCTCCCCCTCAGGCCCGCCTCACGGCCCACACGGCCCCCACGGCCCTCACGGCCCCCATGGCCCTCACGGCCCTCATGTCCCGCTCATGGGCTTTCCAGGACCAGACATGGCCCAAGGAAGGAGTGAGCACTCTCTTTCTTTTCTTTTTAAAAGAAAACTAAAACTGTCATTTAAATAGTTTTTGCTTCATTCATACATAGCTATTTTTTTTTACAGAAATGTTATTTAAATACAATCCAGGACTCATTTCTGTATGCAATAGGTTAAATCCATAACCAATGGCATAATAATATTGTAATAACATTGTGTGGAGGATGTTTACTTGAGTAAGTTCATTGTGAATGTACATGGCCTTATTTGGAAGCTGATGCAAAGTCATCGAGCGAATCAGTGTGAGATCCCACATCGCTTTCCTTACTGGCCACTCGTGTTCTTCGTCTCCTCAGACTTCCCCCCCAGACACCTCAGGTCTCCCAGTCCAGGTGCATCCCTCAGACCTGGCGCCATGAGAATGGGACCAGTACCTCCAAGTATGTCACGAACATAAAGCCTGCATACAGTTCCATACATGTGTGCATCTTAAATTGACCAGCAGAGGTGCCTGAGCAGATGGCTTTGGCTCTGAGTGGAAGCCATAGTAGCCACACTATCTATAGCCATAGTCATGATGTTCAGACCATAGTAGCCACACTATCTATAGCCATAGTCATGATGTTCAGAGTCAATCTGGTGTAACATTATCTATAGCCATAGTCATGATGTTCAGAGTCAATCTGGTGTAACATTATCTATAGCCATAGTCATGATGTTCAGAGTCAATCTGGTGTAACATTATCTATAGCCATAGTCATGATGGTCAGAGTCAATCTGGTGTGACATTATCTATAGCCATAGTCATGATGGTCAGAGTCAATCTGGTGTAACATTATCTATAGCCATAGTCATGATGGTCAGAGTCAATCTGGTGTAACATTATCTATAGCCATAGTCATGATGGTCAGAGTCAATCTGGTGTAACATTATCATGTGAAATGAAATATGAATAAGCAGCCAGCAGGAAAAGAAAGTAGGTGGATCAAACAGCTCGTAAAATGCTGGAAAACAAAAACAAAATGTTGGGACGTACGAATGATTTTGATTTGTTTCCCCACATTACCAGGTTTTGTCTTTTACATTAATCACAGTCTGACTGCTTTATTTACTTTTTCAGACCAGAGGCCAGACCACACGAAGGGGAAAAAGGCGAGGGGAGAAAGTAAGACCTCATCGTATTGTACACCATTCCGCCTAATTGTTCCAAACGTAATGCCACTCACTTTGCAGCATTGTAGCGTACTGAAATGGCTTTTTTTTTTTTTGTAGAATCAGAGCGGAATCGTGAAAAAGGTATGTCTGGAAATTCATTTTGGAAGATGTTGGATTTGGCATAAGAGATGTCTTCTGGAAGCACCAAATGTCACTCCTGTCTGTAACCTAATTGGTTTGCCTTGTGGCCATTGTGTAGTCACATACAGTAGAGGCCACGTTTATTTGCCTTTCAGGCAGAGTACATTCCGATAGCCCCTCCTTCTGCAGCCAAAGCAGGACATGATTAGATAGCTGTGTGGGACGGGCAGGTCTTTGGTCGGTTTGTGTCTGTTTCATGTCTGTTTCCCTCCACCACCCCTAGATCACGGGAAGAAGCCGAACCAACCAGGCACTGGGCTCCCCAAAAACCCAAGCGATTCCTGTAAAGGTGCTCCTGCTAATAATGGTATGTCTGACCTTCGCTATTACCCATCAAAGGTCAGATTACTCATCACTTTTAAAAGCATTACAATCCAGGAAAGTATCATGGTTAAGAAGTGAGAATACGTTTATTTTTAACGAGGACTATTGGCAAACAATGTGGCCCTTTTAACCCATAAAACCTGTTGTCAATTGTCTGTTTTTCAGTAACTACAGTATGATATGAAAGATTCTATCACTCGCACACAATAGTTCAAATTAAGTGATATGTTGTCATTACCTGGATATAAGGTTGAACCAGTTTTGCTGGAATTTCTAGTTGGTACACAGGCCTTCGCATGAACTGAACAGCTTTGCTTCATGTCGTTCTACCATTCTGTTCTGAATTCTGACAAAAGGTCACGTTCGCTTGAGGTTCCATCAAAAAAAAAAATGCTGCTAGATTCACACAAAGGTTGTGATAAATCACATGATGCGACTGAAAAAACTTTGACCCTGACTATGTTTTTAGTTTGCTTTACAGACTAAAAGATCATAAATGGGATTGCTTTGTTATTCTCTCCAGCAGGAGCAACCAATGCAAGTATTCCTCGCGACATCTCGACTGCTGAGAAAAGGAGTGAGCTCCTAAAACGTAAGTTGGAAAAAAAGATGTCCATAACGTACAATCAGCATAACCATTGGGAACATAGACTATGGCATCGAGGAGGACGTGTAGGCTTCAGAAGGCGCTGTAGTTGTAGGTGCTGTAGTTGTAATCCTCCTTGTCCTTGGTGTCTGCACACAGTTGGCACCGTACTGAAGATGGACCCCAAAACGGCCCACAAACGCATCGCCCTCACCGAGGACTACACCGTGGCGTCGGTGGCCGAGGAGCCGTGCCCGTACCCCGACGGGCCCGAGCGCTTCTCCGTCTGCACGCAGGTGCTGTGCTCCAAGGGCTTCGCGCAGGGCCGCCACTACTGGGAGCTGAAGATGAACAGCAACTCCTTCTGCAGCCTGGGCCTGGCCTACGGCCGCCTGGACCGCAAGGGCCCCACCAGCCGGCTGGGCCGCAACGCCGAGTCCTGGTGCGTGGAGTGGTTCAACACCAAGCTGTCGGCGTGGCACAACAGCGCCGAGACGGTGCTGACCAACCCCAACCCCGGCCGAGTGGGCGTGCTGCTGGACTGCGACGGCGGCTCCGCCACCTTCTACTCCGTGGCCGACCGCGCCTACCCCTTCCACACCTTCGTGTTCCCCTTCAAGGGGCCCATCTATCCGGCCTTCTGGATGTTCTCGGCCGGCGCCTCCATCTCGCTGTGTAAGCTGACCGCCTAGGATCAGACCACGGCAGCACACTCGGTGTGCACTCTTAATGGCTTCTGTTTGAATGTGAAGCCATGGTCCCCTGTTATAACAGCTGATGTTTCAACAAAAATAGATGACGTTAGCACTTCAAAAAGCATGCAGGTTCTGTCCTGGTGATTTATAATATGGATGCATGCACATATTCATGGGGAATTGCAATCTGCAAGAGGGATATTTAGCAGGCTTCTATCTGATTTGCAGGAGGCATACTTAGCAGGCTTCTATCTGATTTGAAATCAATTTTCTGAAAACCAAAGGAATACTCATACACTAGCAGTGTAATAGGAGAGTTGGGCATTTTCCAATAAGATTCTTTAAATAATAAAAAAAATGCATTGAATTCAAAATAGTTATATTCAGTGCAAATGTTTTCATACAAGGAATTATAAAACGTATATTGTGTTTCTTGCAAATTATATTTTAATGTCATCTCAGGCTTTTGGTGATTAAAGAATAGATAGGGTGAAATACAGTGAGTGAGGTTTGGTATTTTCAATGTCTACACAGCTTCATGCTACATATACTTCTGTATGTATTACCTTTGCTTCAGAATTAGAAAAAATGTGAAACATAGCCACATCTATGAGTAATACTCTATTGTAAATCTATGAATAATACTAGTGCTCTATGTGATCACTAAAAATAATATTAATGTGTGTGTTTAACACAGTTGTAGATGTATAACATTTATATTTGTTGTTGTTGATTATTTAAACAAAGTGATTTGGTGTTGTAGCATTTGAATGCATTAGTTTTAGGGCGCATTAGGAACATTTCTCTCTGCGCATGTAAATGCCTGGCCAGCTGTTTTCCATCCAATATTGGCTGTTGGCTGTTGGCTGTTATGGAAAGTTCGTGTTTGTAACAGAAAGAATGTTAAGGGTGTTCCCACTCATTGCGAGGGAATGTTTTGTCATCATCCATTACCTACAATATTGGCACCTAGAGAACTGAAATGGTCCCATGAAATCTTCTTGTCTCTTTGAGGCAGATGTGTTAACGCCATTGAGTCTGCAGTTGATTGAGTCTCTTCTTTAACACCTTACTGTGGTCATCTGTGTGCAGAAGCACAATGGAAAAGCTGAAATCCGGCCTGGTGACCAAGGCGATGCGTTTTTCCACTTTCCTTTATAGACCCTGGCTGCATTTCCCGAAAGGGCTGTCCTACAACCATCCTTACTGAGAGACTAGTGTTGGACTCCATCAGGTTGAGTGTGGTGGTCCAAGCACAGCAAAGCTTTTGAGAAATGCAGCCCTGGGGGTCGAGGTGTGGTGGTGTGCACAGCTGTGCTGTAGAGGCAACACAAACTGGCAGTTCACTTCTTGTGTTGGCGTTCGCCTCGTTCTGGTGGTGACTTGACCCTTTTACCCTTCGCTGTTGTTCAGGTGAACGTGTGGTGGTGGTGGTTTCCCCATTATTCCACCCTCGGCTTGAGTAAAGAGGCGGGGTCAAAAATAACCAGGACAAATAGTTCAGAGTGGTTGGAGTTGTTTTTATTTGATGTTTGTCTTGTCCGGAGGGCCAGGCACACCAGATGCAAGGTCCGTTTGTTCACGTGACACTGCTCCGCAGTGGCTGATAACGTTTCCTTTAGGACGGCCACTGTCATCGCGAGTGACCTTTAGCCGGGGGCAGATCGCTCGCTATGAGGTTATGGCGGCAGTGTTTCTGTGAGTTCTGTCAATGCACCCAGATATGGTCATTCTCCCATCTCCGGTAATAGCAAGCCTTTCTATACAGATCAGCCATTTTAAACATGCCATCGGTTTGTTCACTTACTCATCTAAAGTGAGTGAACAAAGTGTGGTTTTCCATGGTAAGACTTCAGCCTGTGTTGCTGCACTGATAACACCACACAGAGCTGTCAAGCTGCCAAGAACAGTGAGTAGTTTTTCCAGGAATGCTGCGTTTGGCTTTGGCTGAGCCGACCGGCCGACTGCTCACCAGAGAGGAAGTTGGAGCGTGTGGGTTGTTTGAGGTCACAAGACCGCAGCTCTTTGCTCCCGTCTCTTCTTTATAGAGGAGCAAAGAAGAAGGCCACTGATACACCACTGTGGACACATGTGGCACTTTCTCGCTTTTCTGTCTTACAGGAATGTGTGGGCACACAATGTGATGGGAGAGTTTAATTGTGATTCCTCTACATTACTACGTTTACTACGTACTACTAAGTGTTTCAGCACATTGCAAAGCAGCTTGCGTGTGCCTACTCCTGTAAAGACTCATTTCCACATGGGGCTGGTGTAATCTAAAACAGCAGGGAGAGGGTGTGTGTGTCTTATCAATGCAGTACACAAACAAGGTTTGGTGCTGTTCTGTTCAATTTCACAGTTAATACTTGATACTTGTTCAGTTAATCCAGATTCTGCCCACTGCTCCTGGGGTCCTGGAGGAAGGACAGTCCGGGATGGGAAAAATGCAGAGGAGAAATTCACGGCGACCTCGGCCTGCGTGTGTGTGAGTGTGTGTGTGTCCTGTGTCGCCACCTAATACAACATGTGGCATTGTGCCACAATAAACTGACTGAAGTCAGCCTTGTTTGTTGTTGTGTGTGTGTGTGTGTGTGTGTGTGTTAGCTTGCATTCAAACAAAGTACTCTGATCTTGCTAATGGTGAAGTAAAGACCAAATTTATGCGCATAAATATGAAAATATTTATTGACTTGTTTCCAAAATGTACATCAATTCTTACATTCATCTTACCAAATATATCATTGAAACTGTTGAAACCATCATTCCTGTCAAATCTATACTTTGTTGAAGACAGTGACACACACCTGTCTCTGTTTGTAGTGGTTACTATAGTTACCACTGGCCCTTGGATCTGTCTGATTGGTGGAATGTTTCCAATTAAATAGTTGAAGTTTGATTGGGCCTAGAAGTTATTTTACACAAGGTTTGTTCCTCACAAATTCGCTTACAGTTGTGCATCTTATCATTAAAGCTGAGAAATGGTCTAGTTTAAGTATGGCAATGCTGTTTTATCTTGTAACTTCATCCAAAGTAATTGTATTATAACAATACATACTTCTTACGTGTCTATACTGGAGTGGTAAATAAAAAGAGTAATGGGCACTGGTCTGTCTGTCTGATGTTCTTGTTCCATCTTCGGGTTTAGAACCCTGTGAATATCGGCCCAAAACAACATCACTCAGACACTCAACACTGACCTGGGACCAGGAACCAAACCGTAAACATTCGATATTTTTGGTGGACTGACATAGTCTGGTCAAAAGACCAGCCATTGTGATTCAATGTGTTTGGCCATATTCACATGAATTCTTTTACTTTGCTGTACTCCAAAAAACTTGCACGACAAACACACGGCCTGCTCCTGCCGCCCACATTCAGAGTAGTCGTACACGGAGGACGGGCACAAGCCAAAGCCATGTGCCTACGAGCAGGACAACAACATCGTACGACATTTAACACAGCAGGAGGACACGTGCATGTGGCCGAGCATATGTAAGAGAATGTGCACATTTCCGCAAAGGCTTTTAATACCTAGTGCTGATCGAGTTCCATTCAGAGTAACATCACAAGAGATAATTACATTAAGACAAACCAATGTGGTGCTATTGTGTGTGTGACTTAAATGTTCAAATGTGATGATGATGATGATAATTGCAACTTGCCCTATCAATAGATTTGGTTAAAGCTCATGCCAGGCCTACAGATAGTCTGTTTAAGACAGACATCGCTTGCCATGGGAGTCTCTAGAAAGCACAAACACCACACCTTGTCAAATCAACTTGGCAATGACAGTGGTCATAAATATTTTCTACAACATCATCACATACCAGCGTTGCTTCCCCCAGAGCTCCGCTCTGTCAGAAATGAGGGTCCTTTCAGTGTACAGACTTGGATAATGTTTATAAAATGTATAAATAATTTAAAAAGCCATGAAATCACAGGAACTTTTTTTGACATCTTTACAAATGTCAACCCTGTCCCACACGGTCAGATTGAAAAATAACCCAAGACTGCCACCTTGTGGTCCATAAGTGAAGTGAATGGAGTTTGGCAAACAATAAATGGCTGATATTATATCAAAACAAACCACCAATAATTCAAAGTGCTGCTATGACAACACTTTCCGTAACAATACCATATCGATAATGCGAGAGGAAGAGGATGGTGGATGTAAACTATTATCTGCAGAATCGTAGAGTAGGCGCCGTTCAGTGCAACCTCTACTTAGAAGGAAGTGTAAACAAGACAGAACACATCTACTCTAGGACTGAGTAAACAACACGACGGGTTGACATGTTTGCCATCCTAGCCTCTAAGCCTACTTGGGGCATACTTGCGTGAGTAACGTCACAGGCTTTATGAGGGTGTGTTTTGCATTAGGAGCGCATGACAAAACCTACTACCTCAATACAACTCAAGAGGAGAGAAGCAGGAAAAACAGTGTGTACACATAGGATATCCAGTGCAGCTCGTGACAGCAAACTAATAAATATCTGGAGTAACATAGTCAGCAGGAAAACCATCACAAATAAAGATTATATGAAGTTGTAAGACTATTAAAAGAAAAACAGTATCTAATGTTTTCTCCCACACGACGTTCTAAAGCAGACTATGAGCACAAGGCAGCAATGCAAACATTCATGTAGCGGCTTCTCCATCTTACAATCCTCTCCCTCCACCATTAGCCATAGACCAGGGACACAGCATGGTTCATTTATGACTGTATGAAAATCAGGAGCGCAGGCCGGATGAGTGATCAGTAGAGCTGCCCCAGGGCAGGAAATTACATTTAATGGCACTGGGATTTGTAGTTCTCTTCATAACCTACCTCAGCTGTGGCTAGCACAGAAGACAAAATAAAAACTACCTTGTCTATGGACATTGCTGCACATTTACATCCAGCTTGTGGCCTTGCCTGGGCAGCTGAGGGAGCAGGGGCAAGTCCAGGTGTGTGTGTGTGTGTGGGTGTGTGTGTGGGTGTGTGTGTGGGTGTGTGCTCTGCACGTGTGTGTGGGTGTGTGTGTGCTCTGCACGTGTGTGTGTGTGTGTGTGTGTGTGTGTGTGTGTGTGTGAGTGCGTGTGCTCTGCACGTGTGTGTGTGTGTGTGTGTGTGTGTGTGTGTGTGAGTGAGTGTGTGTGGGGTGGGGGGTATGTCAGGCGTGGGCATGGGGCGTATCTATGTAAAATAGCGCCTATGACAAGCACTGAAATTGCGCCCTTGTCCAACCATCTGACATAGAGGACCCAAATATGGCTGTGAAGCGCGATGAGTGCTGGCAAGCACGGGACGCACGGAGCTCCTGCTCCCTACGGGAGAGCATCACGCAGAAGGGCCTCACACCACCACCTCAGCCTCGTCTCCGGACGTGCGACGGTCGGAAGTCACCGGCGCGGCCGCCGCCGCCGCCGCCGCCGCCCCCCCTCCCTCGCCGTCCTCGTCGGCGCTGGAGTCCTCGTCGTCGTCGTCGGTCTGCTCGGCGCTGTGGTAGAGCATGAGCGCCTGGGTCTTGTGCGTGATGGTGATGGTGCACGGGCCCTGTGCCCACGGCTCGCCGTCCACCTGCATGGGCATCCGCGAGCTCTTCAGCACCAGCTGCAGCAGCGCCAACACACACCACAGGTCAGTTTCAAACGCTTAAAGAGCCACACGCCCCTTTGGTTTAACAATCCCTTCTCTCTCCCCATCCTTTCCCCACCTGACCTCTTCCCACTCCCTAACATCCTCCTTTCTCTCACCCGCTGCTGTCCACACAGCTTTTCCCATTTGAGCAGGCGGTCTTATTTTCCTGTCACTATCATCTTGGGGGGATAAGAATGGGAGGAATCTATTAGTAAGACTATACTAACAACGATGAGTTGATTTGAGCTTACCTCAACTGAATAAACTGACACTAAGTGAAGTGTATTAAATATATTCCCCTCCCCTCCTCCAGGCTTCAGTTACAGCCTTGCTGATGCTCACATGATTGATGCAGATGATTCAGCCGTTTCAGATCTTACAGCTAGGTGTGATAGATTAGGGTGGCAGAAAGGAGGACAGGTTGTCCCTGCATCAATCTACCAGACACAGTTCAACTGAAGGACTCAAGACTTCCAAGGGCACCTTCGCAGCCGATAAAGTTTTAAGTTAAGGTGTTGGTGAAACCAATGCTGGAATGTCAGCAATGAAACAAACAATACACTGTAAACAAAGCACTCAGTGTTGCCATAGGTTACTACTGTTTCTAGTGTTGCCGTAGGTTACTACTGTTTCTAGTGTTGCCGTAGGTTACTACTGTCTCTGTTGTCGGGGCATCGCATTTCTCGGATTTGGGGAGATTTGACTTCAGGGGGTTGGCTTATATTATATAAAATCCCCTGTTTTCATTGTCGTGGAAAAACTGTGTCAGATGAGAACCATTATTGTGTTAAGAGTTGATATGGGTATAAACCGATTAAAGGTTCTTTAAGACTCAAGAGAATGAGAAAGAAAGTGCCACAAGGTCATCGCTGCATCTATAGATATCCTCTCCTGTTTGTCTTTCACACGTTATGTATTTTACACCATGGCCAGCACAGTTTACAGACTGGCTTCAACTTTGAACTATAGCTGACCTCTCTAGTCTTTCCTCCTAGTCCAATATTACCTTAGTATTAGATGCAACACTGCCCCTCTAAAACCAGCCTGATAATGCCATACTATTTTATGTGCTAAATAGGCTTGTTTACCTATAATAAGGAAGAGAACATAAAACATGTAGTACTCTAGGTCCTCAAGGAAAGTAAAACAAATCAAACTAGCCTAAACCCATAGTCGTGTTCAAAAGTGTTTTGTGAGCTGCTTTTCAAAAAGAAGGCTTTCATTTGTCATCCATCCGTGCGGCTGAAGGACAGAGAGGAAGAGTATCTCACCCGAACCGTGTGAGCCTGGCCCAGTCTGACAGGGTTGGCCAGCTTCACCTGGATCTGTGCGCAGTGGAACGAGCCGTAGACCCCCACTATCTCCAGCAAGCCATCATCCAGACTGTGGGAAGATCACAAAAAAAGGAACGTAAATGCTGTTCTTCCTGCAACATCTGACAACGTTAGCGCTAGGCTAGGCTAGGCTAGGCTAGGCTAGGCTAGTGCTGGCAACATTGATGAGAAAACAACGGAAAGGGGTATGGATCACCTCACCAACCACAATCTAACAAATCTCCACACAGCTAGCTACAGGCTACAAGCTAGTACGTGTTCACACTAGTTATTCTAAAGGGGGGAGGGTCAACCACATTCCTTTACCATTGTATTGATGATTTGCCAAGCTAGCTTGAAATATGAGGTATATTAATGTAAGTCAAACTTTGATTCAGACAACTCTGATTAAACCCTAGAAATGTTGTATAGAAATATACGACCTCCATGTGCTCTTACTCACCGTGTAGGGGGGCAGGGTTCGTCCCCCATGCCTTCCCATAGCCTGCAGCCACCGCCCCAGTAGCCAATGTTACATACGATGATGCCCTCTAGACTGGGCAGTGCCACCTTCTCCCCGTCCAGCTCCAGCTACACACAGACAGGGCACAGTAGAGTCATCTTGCTGTCATGGCAACAAGGCTTTAATGGTCCTAACGGACAATCTGGGGCCACATGTTATGGCATGACTAGAACATCAAAATGGGGAAACTTGTGAGGACATATCTAACATCCAATAAATTCACCTTTTTTCTAATATGTCGAACGTGACTTAAAAGGTACAGTGTGTAGTTGTTTTTAGTGGCATTTATCAGTAGAAATTAAATATAGTATTCATAATTATGTTTCCATTAGTGTATGATTACCTGACTTGTGTTAGCTTGTTGTTAGCTGGTTGATGTCAATTTGGTTTGCAATTCAGCTACCTTATCACTAGATGCCACTTAAAACTACACACTGTACCTTAAAAATGTTTATATACAAATCAATTGAATTATTAAGTCTGACTTGTATACCCAACAAACATGTTCTTGAGATATAGTTTTGGAAATGACTGAGATTCGTAGGTGGGCTGAGCGAGATCCAAAACCCAATCTTACCTCAATCCTCTTATCCAGATCTTTGCATTCTTGCACTAGACAATCTTTGGTGCCATAGAGGAAATACACAGCCTACAACAAAGGACCATTGTGATCAGCCAATGTACAGATGAAGCATTTATGTTAAATAGCAGCCACACTACTCTTTTCGGTGAAACTACTCTTTTGTATTGTTTTTCTACTGTGATTCTACTGTGATTTGTGTATGTATGTTTGTGAGTTAAGTTAAGTGTATAAGCTACTGGATGACCTAAATTTCCTTCGGGATTAATAAAGTATCCATCTATCTATCTATCTATCATCTATCTATAAGACCGAATCATGTATAAAATGATCTCTGTAGCTAACCTGACCAAAAAACAAACACACATAATCACCAACACTTCACTAACATTGAATGCAATAAGAGGCATGGGGGTATATTATTAAACAGCATATTTGTAATCATTACAGTTCCATTATTTTTCAGTCGCCAATATTGTACATTAAGGATTATAGTAAGAGTAAATATGATGGCAGTTGCATTATTGATCCCAAACCATAACGGTGCAAACCCATGACAGCGACACGATACGCTTCCATCGCTTTGAGTGGGCGTGTTGTAGCGTGTGGAAATATCATTTTCAAACCGTCAGAGACGACACCGAACAATCTGATTGGCCGCTGCCGGGAAGAATCGCTCCACATTTGCATAGGATTCAACATTTCCCAACTTTTATCGGTCGCTTCTCCCAAAACGGTGGTCTACGTCACAATGGCTTGGCTCCCATTGAAATGCATGGGATTTAAATATCGCGTCGCTCATAACGGTGTCATGGGTTTCCACCGTAAGTGCCTAAGGTCATTGTATCGGCTGACCTTATTGATGATGCGGCTGGAGAAGATGGAGGGCGTTTTCTCCCGGTGTGTGTGGAAGTTGAGCGCCATCAGGGCATCTGGACCCACGGAGAAATAGTTATTCATTGACAGAACCTGCGGAGGCCAAATACAGAGGAGAGTTACCAGCAGTCTCCTTTTTCAAGGGACTTCTTGCTACTCAGGATCAGTTCTCTTCTCTCTCAATTACACAAGAGTACTAACAAATGAGAATGCAGAAAACCGAAACGAAAATGGTACTACAGCCTTTTCTGTTGGTTTTGAAACAAGGGTGAAAGGACGCTTCTAATTTGAACACACTGATGACTAATGTGCTGTTAGGAACCGCCTCAGTTCATGCAACACTAACCTTTGGTTTCCTAAGGAAGTGGCCTTTCGAGACTACTTGAACTTTCCATCTGAAAGGGTAGTAACAGACAAAGCAACAGTCACAGTTTGTTATGTCTGAGCAGATAAAGTGTGTACAAATATCCACACTCGACATAGCTAAGGAAATGACACAAATGTCATCCAATGCCAATTGCTATTCACCCCATAAAAAAACGTCACGTCTGAGGCACCTAAATCCTTGAAAGGGGACATAGGACACAGGGGGACACATTGTGACTATGACCTAATCATTTAGACCACAAACACAGATGACTTCCTGTACCTGTCCATCTTCACCACCTCAGCCTCCAGAATGTTCCTCAGCACCTGCTCCACGGGGATCTCCCCCGCGTACCCGGCCCCCCAGCCCAGAGAGTTGGACAGGTCGTTCCCTGTGCCCAGGGGGAGGACAGTCACCCTCGGAACGAACTGGTCTTGGCCCTGCACACCAAAACAAGCGGGGGGGGGGAATGATCTTTATGATGAATCGTAGTCACTATATAAGAGTGCCATAGCCATTAGAACATCATTCCTGCATTAATGAACCACAGAGCATTCTCTGGAGAGGGTTCTTGCAGGTTTGCTTAGTCACCTCCTGAGTAACACATCAGTCACAGGTCGTACACTCACAGTACTATTCGCACCGAATAGTGAGATGACGTCTGCTAACTCCACAGTCTATCCTACTTACCCAAGGCAGTCTACACTAACTCTACAGTCTATCCTACTTACCCGAGGCAGAGTCTAAACTAACTCCACAGTCTATCCTACATACCCGAGGCAGAGTCTACACTAACTCCACAGTCTATCCTACTTACCCGAGGCAGAGTCTACACTAACTCCACAGTCTATCCTACATACCCTAGGCAGAGTCTACACTAACTCCACAGTCTATCCTACTTGCCCAAGGCAGAACGCTCACCTTAAGCTTCATGGCGTCGATGGCGTCCAGCACCCAGCCCACGGTCCCGTCGCCCCCACACACCAGCACACGGGCACTGCCCGGGGGGAGGAGGGTGCACAGCTGCAGGGCCTTGGAGGGGGGCAGCTCTGACAGGTCAAACACCTGCAGCGGGAGAGCCGAATAAAGCACAAACGTCATTCTCCACACACTGACAGATCACATCAATCAGTGTGAAAGATTGTGTGTGTGTGTGTGTGTGTGTGTGTGAGAGAGAGAGAGAGAACGAGACAGAGTGTGTGAGAATGACAGTTTGAGAGTGAGCAGTGAGTAGCACAGATTGCATTAAATGATCTTACAAACACAACTGCAAAGCTAAATGAGCGGAGGGATCCTCCATACCCACTCCTGTGATTAGCCAGATGGCCACGTGCAGCCACACTATGTAAACAGTCACAGTATACTAAAGAACACCGCACAGACTTTGTATTCTAAGTATTCTTAGTATTCTATTCAAGTATTCTAAGACTAGAGAATGTCCTTATGGGGGCAAAGGTCAGACAGTGAGTGAGAGAGAGCAGAAGAACAGAGACAGACTTGGACAGGATTCAGCACGGTGCGGAATTCTCCCAGCAGGGCCTCGCCCATGTTGTTCCCGCTGCGTGTGTTGGCCAGCACCAGCACCGGAGTCCAGCCACTGCCACAGGCCACAGCCAGCTGCACACGGATACACACACACACACACATAAATACACATATACACACGGTGACATTTTAATTGTATTCAGTTAATTTCATTCAAAAGTCAAATCTATCTTTTAGAATCAATTGTGGAGTGTGCAGACTCAAACCATTTCACACACACACACACACACTCGCACAATAGAAAGGTGACTCCTTACTCAAACACAGTCTTACAAACCACTACAGAGCAATGTCACTGCAGTATATAGAGACCACCACACACACAAAAGCCATCCTGCTGTTAAGGACGCCCAGGCTGAGCCAATAAGACATCGGCCCCCCTCACCTTGCTGTACTCGTCCGGGTGTCTGCGGCGCAGTTTGTTGACGTGATAGAGGTAGTGAGGTGGGATGATGAGACAGCGAAACTCTCCTAGGTCGCATCGCTCTCCATCCTCCAGGCTTGGCTTACAGTCATCATGCAGAGTGGTCTGGCACCACACACACCTGCCAGTCGCCACACACACACACACACACACACACACACACACACACACACACACACACACACACACAGAGAGAGAAAGAGAAAGAGAGAGAGAGAGAGAGCCATATTTTTGTTTTAAAAATAGATTAGGCAAATCATCACCTGAATAAATCTCTAACAGAACAGATAAAAGAGAGAGAGTAGCCTACAAGCCAGTCGCTAATCCCTTATTCTAATGACGGGAGGGAACATCTACAATTCCGTACGATCAAATCTCCCTGGTGTTCTGTGACACTGTCAGAGAACCTATCCTTCCCCTCAGTACAGTTTTTAATCATACTCTTGACAATTAATGACAGATTAATTGATGGTTCTGCTAAGGCTCTTAACAACAGGTCTGTCATTCTGCCGCTAAGGGAATGGTAGCTAGCATGGGTACTTTGAGGATAAACCCAACTGAAAGTCATGGATTACCTGTAGTCGCACAGCTTTGGCTGAGTGCCGCACTGCTGTTTGCAGACCACACAGCAGCTGCAAAGGGGGACGTTTCCACGCACCCAACGATGGTTTAGAGTCCCGTCCGATTGAGCCGGAGTCATAATCTCTTTGCACAACATGGTGCGGTCGGCCCGTCGTAAGCATTGCTCGTCGGCGCAGATACCACAGCCGTCACAGAATGCTCCCTGGAGTATGTGCTGAGAGCATACGCAGCAGTAGGTGGGTTTGTTGAAGAGATCAGTGTAGTGCCATCCATGTTTGCTTTTGCGTAAGAAGTCCTTCATGTACACCTTCCGTTTGGAGCGTTGAGCACTGCACCACAGCGTGATAACCACCGGTACCAGAACGGCCAGGGAGGTCCAAATGAGCAGTGTCCATTCCTCCCGCCTCCCGGTGGTATCAAGCTGCCCGCTGACACTTTCCTCCTCCGTCTCCATCGAAACTGTATGTGGGGAGTGTTCGCGACACTGAACGCTTGCAATATTATGTAAACACTGGTTTTAACCGGCGTGATTTCAAGGGATTAAATACATCAACGCCGTAAACATATCGCTTGGTTTAGCGGTTATAAAAATACTGGCGTGACACAGTGCTTATTTAAAATAAATGATGTCAAACGAAATACTGCTTTCAACATTGGTCATTTATCTACAATGCATATTTGGCTTGTAACGCTATGGTTTCCACTCGCAGCCACAGGCGAAACCCGGCACATAACATAAACCTACACATAGATTGCCGTAAACTATATTTTTTCAATTGGAATACACTGGAAACTGCCAAATTCGATAGTGCTAGCCAGTATAGCTTCTCTAAAATGAGCAGTTCATCTTCGTTAGCTAACTTAGTCTCAACAGGCAGCTCTCACCATCACCTCCGCTAAACTCAGACCGATAAAAACATGAGCACCACTGAATACTTGACTATAACATCTATTGCATATCTGATACCGTACTTGTGCTGTGCTGTACTGATTCTAAACATGAGACACTAGAGCATAGGCGGACCCCATAGCTAACCGAACTGCTCTGGCTGTTTCTGTCAAAGCTACCACTGTGCGGAAACGGAAATGATGACGTAGTTTGTTTACGCTCATCTGTGTCATCTGTGTAAGTTCTGCCGACATACATCAGAACCTGGTCACAAGTCGCATCAGGGGCATCTCGTGCTATATGCAAAAAATAATGAGTCGGATATATTGACATCTGCAAAGTCATGACCACTCTCTGTGTAAAATAGTATTAGCGTAACCAAAAAAAGGAAATATGCCTTTGTTTGTCTTGGGCACCAATTCATCTATGCATTAATATGGGCCTATTTCCCAGATGTTTGCAACGTCCCTAGGAAGATAGTTCAAACATTTTCCATTTCCAGTCCATGAATTTGCTATTGGATTGTTTGACGAGGCCAGATAAATACGGTACATTGCCCATGTAACTTAATACAATAAATTATGGTTTTCAAACAGCTGCTCATTCGAATTGAGCCTTAGGCCTGTCCCTTGACATAGCGGCCTATATACATCAGTGGAGACAACAAAAATGTCGAAGTTGTTTTGCCTTCACATTAATATGCAGAAGTGTATGCTGTGGAATTGCGTTTTCGTTTTTTATAGCATGACCATGATTATTCTAAATAATTTAGGGATGCACAAATATCCTGTGTGCACACTAGGGTTTGAGTCTGTTTCTCAGACACAGCAGCATTTGAAGACAACAATGCCTTGTGACAAACGGCATTCGCGCGCCCCCTAGTGGCTTTTTGAGCAGTTCAGAGTTATAATTTAATGGAATTTTAATCTCGTGTTCAGACACGATCCTCTATAATGCTCTGTAATAAGTTTTACAATAAAATGAAATTGTCTCGGCCAATTTTAGATGGTCGTCAGTATACCAGATGGTCTTACATTAAATAGACATTTTGTTGCGCATGGTTGCTTGTGACCTTAAACAGATGTTTTTGCAGTTGTGTGTCAATTTCCGATGTGATGACGCAAGAGGTGAACCTATACCCCTACCTATTCCTTACAGCAGTTCAGTGCAGGGGTTGCGCCGAGAGAAGAGGCAAGACGAAACATGAAGTTTGTGGTCTATCTTTTTTGTTTGGTCCTTCTGACCTCACTTACGGGTAAGTAATTCAATTGCAATAATTGTACATTGTATTAAATCCACAGGCTACATTGAGAGTTACAAATAACTCGAGAGAAACGTGAAATATTTAGGAAATAGGCTACTGTTCTGCAAAAAATACAAAGTTAAAATCTAAGACGATATTACCTACTGTAAACTAAAATAGTACCCCTGAAATGTATCACAGGCCGGCAGGAGTGTTTTTTAAATGATTTATATTGATGCGGAAAGTAATTGTCAGTTGGCCGCTACCCCCAAACCAAACGCACTTATAATGTACAATAAAAAGTACAAATTTCGTTTTGAACGATCCAGTGGTGTTTCAGCGCTGTTGCTCCAAAGTATATGTTTAATATTTGTCTGTTTTCATTTCTGAATGAAGCTTTCTACGTTGAATGTATCCTTTAATAGCCTATACAGTGTTCATGTTTATTTATGGTCTATTTATATATTTCATAGAGATCTCAGAACTGATTTAAGACCTAATGCTTGTGCATTATTTTATGTATTCAATTTTGCAAATCAACACTCATTGAGAGATACTTGAAGTACCTTGCACAAAAAAAAAAAACAGTACAAAAAGGGTACACATGAGCTATTTGCAAAATAAATGTGTGTTAAGCTGCTGTGCCACGTTGCTCTGTGAGCACTGGCTGTATTGACCGAGCCGAGTTCATTTTCATACCCCCTTGCAGGTTGGCCCTCTGGGTCACATGCTGGCCCAGGCAGACTCCCTGGGGAGAGGGGCGAATGAATGGGCACTTTGTTGCTCCCTCAAAAAACAGCCTCTAATGGCATTCTGGTTAGTGACGTGCAGGCAGAGAGGGACACACCAAGAGTGTGTGTGTGAGAGAGTGGGGCGGGGGGTAGAGAGAGAGAGAGAGAGAGAGAGAGAGAGAGAGAGAGAGAGAGAGAGAAAGTACCTCTGGCTTTTGCTCTCACAAGAGTGTGAAACGCACAAACAGAAAAAAGGACAGAGACAAAGACAGAGCGAGAGAAAAAGAGAGATTGACAGGGAAGGAGAGAGAGGGAGAGAGAACACTGGTTCACATGCATACGTGCATATGGAAGGTCTGGAGGCATGAATGGTTTGCCTCTGTATCTCTTACTTGAAAGTATTAATGACATGATTTAAAGCACCTCATCTAAGTAACAAATAAAGTCCTAGCCATGAATGAAATGATCAGGTGTCTCACTTTAGTCTCCCACTGCTTAAAATCTGAAGACTCGGAACTAAAACAGGCAAAATGCATAAAGTTGATTGGGAAAGCTAATTCCTAACATTGCTGTATGCATTGAGTAAAATTCATAAAAAAAAGGAAAATAAATATTATGTTAATTATTTTGTCCTCATAATATAGCTTCTCATTGGCATAACACACATGGATGTGTGGACGCTTTGTTCCCGCTCTGCTAAATCTAAAATCAATCATTTATTTGGCCTCACAATATCAAAGGTCAGTTGATGGATGACTATCAGTGAACCCTCTTAATAAATGTCCTTTTGTCATTTTGTCATGTCAATTGACAAATACCATTCAAGAGGCTACAAAGTAGTATTTATTTATTGTTACACCAGGTTCTATTGCTCGTAGCTTGAATATTCTCTCCCTTGTACGTCGCTTTGGACAAAAGCGTCTGCTAAATGACTAAATGTAAATGTAAATGTAAATGTAAATCACAGTTTCATAATAAATGGCAAATTCATGACAGGTTGAAACCGCACGGCTCATAAGAAAATGCCAACAGAACATGGGTCGAGTGCTCATGGGTCCAGAGGAACCAGCACCCAGTGATGCATCTTACCAAGACTAACACGCATGCCCCTCTGTGCTCCAGCAGATGCTTCTCCAGTCATCAAAGAGAGCTTTGCCAAACAGCTTCTTCGCACCAAGAGACAGGAGCGTCCCATGAAGGCTGGACACCCTGATGAGCCTATGCGGGTGGGGAAATGTGGGAGGATGTTTGATTAAAAATGCAAGATATTACACAGCAGCTTCATCAACCTCTGTCTGTCTAATGGTGCAGCAGAGGAGGGGTTATTGCAGTTTGTAAATGAAACGTATAATCATCATATAAGTAAAACAATTAAATAACAATAATTAAAAAACAGCTTACAGCTTTGCATTATAGCATATTTGTGCAACTCTGAAGATTTGACTGACTGACTGACTTTGGTCAGATATATCCTTAGACAAACTTTTAATTTCTTTCTTTCATGTTCTCGTTCTCTCTCTCTCTCTCTCTCTCTCTCTCTGTCTCTCACACACACACACACACTCTCAGGAACACATGTTGCATATGCAGCGACTGGAGCAGAGGGCCCGTGAGACCAACCTGGAGCACTGGCTCAACCCCAACTGCTTCCCACGCTGTGACCGCAACTACGGCTACCAGGTCTAACCATCTCTCAGTGCGTAACTCCTAACTCCCACCTACCAACAAGCATTTTCAATACAATATTGCCACGTTATGCTCACGAAGGGGGTGACGGGAGTCACTCAAAGAAAAGAAAATCTCTCACATTCCGTCTGAAAAAAAATAAAAATAAAAATGAAACGGTCAAAGTATCGATGATCATATCACAGCCTTAATCTATGTCAAGAAATGAAAATGCAGTTACGTTATATCAGATAAAACAAATGTAACTTTCTTTCTTGTGCTCTAATTTACAGCGGTGAAAGACTGATTGTGATATTCATGACGACTGTAACGCTAAGGGGATGACGGTGAGAGGAGAGAAGCAAGGCAGAAGCTATCTTGCTCACTCCATGCCTCATTCATTGAGATGTCCGCTGAAGGGCCTCTACGGGGAATTTGCAATCCTTAAATAAAGACTTTTGTTAAATCAGCTTATGCCATCTTTAGCCTAGAGTACTTGTAGAATTGTATCGGCTCTCTTGACGCCACAATAGACCTTCAAGCAAATTGTGATGGATCTGATTTTGAAAAAGTAAACTTTGTATGGTTATAAATAAAAAAAAAGCATGTTGGAAAACAAATAAAAATAATTCAATGTGTGCGTTCTTTGGTCGTTGGTAAGTTGCTGGGACTTGAGTTGGGAAGAAAAGACAAAGGCTAAAAGAATGGCCAAACGGTTTTGTGTTTGGTCTGAGAATATTTGCCAGTTCTCCGTTTGACTAAAGCCTACGTCTCTCACAAAAACCCGAATTTGCCTTATAACTTTAAAAATCAATTCACGATAAGGGCCATACTTGAGTTAGCCTATATAGGTTAATCTATTTGTCATGGTGGAACATAAAAAGAAAACAAGACGTGCTAAAAAGTCTTGTGTTGCGTTTCCCGTGTGTTTCTCAAAGGGAAATAACGAAAACGCCCATATGATTCATATAGAAATGTGTCGGTTTCGTTTCCAAGCCAGTCCTTTAATCATAAATTGAAGCATTATCCTCCAATGCAATTTAAATTCCTATAGCTGCGAAGCAAAAATACTCATCTTGTATTGTTTTTCATGTTATATAAGCTATATGTTTGCTTTAACTTGTTGACAAAAGTTTCAAAAAATTCAGTTTGAGTTAAGACTCCTAGTGCAAGACATTTGACTACAGAGCTAAGTTGCTTCAGAAAAAAACTGAATATGCATTTCTTCATAGGAAGTCGATTCAAAATATAGTAATTTCATGATAAATTGCGCTCCAACACCAATATATAAAATCTCATCTGATAAAAATGCTGTAATTAGTTTATTTTCTGCTGTGTTAATAGACATGTCTTTGATTATTAGCTTAACGAAATGCGCAAGTCTACCATTTAAAAGAGGACCGAAGAAAAAATAGACATTATATAAAGTTTGATTGAACAAAGATCTAGTTCTGCTATGGCATGTCTAACCTAAGTAATGTGCACTGCGTGGATCGATAATATATTATCATTTCCTGATACGTTTTTAACAACATTAAGGCAAGAATAGTCCAATCGTTGTCTTCACACAAGTCTTTATATTGAAGTAGACTCAACTTAACACGTCACCTTTAAACCTCCAAAAAGACAAAAAAGCAGTTTCAAAACAGTTTTGCCTGTCAGTTTACTGAAGGGTGAATGCAAACTCACACATACAGAAAATGTTGCAAGCTGTTAAGTAACAGATACAGACGTCATTGTTAGACCATTTGTTAGAGGCCACATTAGGCGACAGAAAGAAAAATATGTTTAACCGAATTCCCATGGAAATCTGCAGGCCAAGCGAGACCAAAACACGTATTACAACTTTACATAGGCCGTAGTGTCAGTATTTGTATTTTTACATTTACAATAGTATTTTTCATATCGGTGACTGGACACGGTATAACGACGAGAAGCCGACATGATCAAGGGTCTCTGCTCATAGCGATGTCTGCGGTATCCCCCCTCACACATGTCATAAGTACATTTATTTCTTAAAATGCCCATGTAGGCAACGTAGCAATACATGGCATTAGAGAGACTGAATTGCAAAGAGCCAAACATATCTATAATTCGAATTTTAAATAACGGCCTCTTACTGCTTCAGGACACAACAATCTGCACAAAATGGCCAGCAAATTCAGGTGCTTGAGAAGGAATTACCTAAGCACTCTATACATAAATATATATCTGTACATGTTTGGTACATGTAATTCTTGAAAATTTCAAACAGTTGCATTACTATAAATTAAATACATATAGAAGAGTTATGCACAAAACACATAATCTGGTAAACTCTTTATATACACTATGTAAAAAATGTGGAAATGACAGGGGACACTATAAAGAACTGATTCTTGAAAATGATAATATGACCAGGCAGGGTCTTCTTGGTCAAATGCAAGGCGAATCATCTTTTGCCCTTAAAGAATCCTTGATCTGTGCTGCTCTCCTTGATGGTCACTGTCAAAAAGTTTGTGGTCACATCTGTCACCACCACCTTCTCCAGGTTAGTGAGGCACGGGTTCCAGCGGGCGTCCTCCTCCGGCCCGTCCAAGAGGTGGGATATCGGGATTTTGGCGATCAGTGTGGGCTGGCGCTGAGCTGGAGCGTCCTCCCTCTGGAGGCTGGAGTGTGCCAAGTGCTTTAAGTGCGTGGGGGTCTGACGGACCAGGCAGTCCGTAGTCCTACTGCCATGAGCATCTAGGCCTGGCCGGTGCGAATGCAAGCTGCTGCGGCCTGTTGGGCAGTGCTGCCGGCTGCCGCCTGCTGGCATAAGCCGCGTGGGGGGCTTTGGGGGGTAACTGGGCGGTCCCTGGAGAGGCCGGTGAGCCAGCTTGATCACCCTCATTTCGGAGTCCCTGTCCTGGCCATCTGCCAAAGCGTGTTTGGCCAGTTTGGAGGCGCCATACACCGGGGGCTCCTCGGCTCTCCTTTTGGTCAGTTCTCTAGGAGGACCAGTGAGCAGGCCGTCTTTGAGGCGCTGTTCTCTAGGAGGACCAGTGAGCAGGCCGTCTTTGAAACGGTGTTCCCTAGGAGGACCAGTGAGCAGGCCGTCTTTGAAACGGTGTTCTCTAGGAGGACCAGTGAGCAGGCCGTCTTTGAAACGGTGTTCCCTAGGAGGACCAGTGAGCAGGCCGTCTTTGAAGCGCTGTTCTCTAGGAGGACCAGTGAGCAGGCCGTCTTTGAGGCGCTGTTCCCTAGGAGGACCCGTGAGCAGGCCGTCTTTGAAGCGCAGCTTGGGTTTGGGGCCTCTCTTCTTTGGGATGGGTGCGAAACCGTCCCCCGTGGGCCGTGAGAGTGCAGGAGGAAGGCGGCGTTCGTGCGCGGGCTCTGGCTGTCGGACTCGTACGCTCTCCCCTCGGTTGACGGTGCTGGGCGGGAAGATTGTAGGCACGACAGCTCTCAGGCCCTCCCTGGCTCTGGGGGTCACCACAGGCTCTGGGCTGGGATAGGTGACATGGATTCCCCTGTTTGCCTCACTCCTGAATTCATAGGTTTTGCCTTTTTCCTTTGCCTGTGCCTGAAGCCACAGAAATGATTCACATCATTAATAAGGAGACATTTCAAGCTCTGGCTCATTATTGAGCAAAATAATAACAGAAATGTTTCATGTTTCATGTATTCGGTTTGGAGAGGTAAAACATGTTGCACTTTTATTAAATATAGATGATACAATATTATTAAAATATAACAAATGAGATGACTTTGAATTCATCAGCTTTAGTCTTCAGCTATATGGAACCGACACAGAAATGAATTCCGAAACCCTCACACTTGGCGGGATCAAAGGTAAGAAGCTACATAGGATAGCATCTCTTTGAGTGCTTTCGCAATAAAGCAGGTGAAATTTGCCAGAGCAGAATCAAATAGTAAAAACTTCTTCACCGAAGTGGTTGACCAATTGGGGCCGAACAAATAATAACTTGACTCTCCAGTCCTGATGGCTTAGCATTATTTTGTAGAACTCTTGTCGAGGTATATATTTTGTGTTTAAACGACAACGCAAGCCTACAGAAATAAGTGAGTATTTAGCCTTAGGCTACTAATCTTGAATGTGAAATGTGTTTATGTCCATGAAGTGAATGGTGTAGCTCATGATGTAGGCTACAGGCATACGTATGACAGGTGGAATTAATTCCACAACTGTTTTTCATGCAGGCAAGGACTATAGCACTGTTTTGTTGAGAAACCAAATTAAACTCTAGAGGTTGGATTCCTCACAACACATGTGGGTGCGGTGTGGTCAGTCAAGCTGTTAACATGCCACATGCTTGGAATGATGCCCAGAATGTTTTATCTGTGCTTGCTGTTGCCTTACACCCAACTGCCTGACATGACCGTACATAGGTCTGGTTCTACATACAGACAGTAATGGATTTACTCACCCGAAGAAGGAATGTCTTCGGTTTGGGACCCCTCTTTTTTGGCCCGTAAAGCTCTCTCTCGCGTTCTCTGTAAAGGCGGGGTACGAGCATTTGCATGTTACCAGCAGACAAGCTACCAACCCTAGGCATATGCTGTATTTTGTGTTTTAACACACGGTCCGTCAGTTTTATTGCTGGAACATGGCATTTACCTTTCATCAAACGCGACAAAGAGGCGGGAGTCCAAAATATTTTCTTCTGGTTCCCATGTGCTGTACCTAAGTGGAAGGAGAGGATGTTTACATTGCACAATTCTTCACCATTTTCACAAATTCCACGTTCTCAACTGTGCATTGCACGCCCGCCAGTAAACAAGACCTGGAATCGTTGCCAGCTTGTTAACTGGGTTGGTTGCCAACCCCGTTAGCGCTAGCATGTGAGCTAGCGATACATTTGCCATCAGCCTGTGATTTGGCCCGGTGGGTTGTTACTTCGTCCATGCTGCCATACACAGTGCGTTGGGTATCCGCAAACGAAAAGCAAGCTGACATCTACCACAGAAACCGACAGGGCTAAGGAGATAAGAGGCTAGCTGGCTAACGTTAGCATTAACGTTACTTACTTCGGTGACCAGCCCTTCCATTTCACAAGGTACTCCATTCGACCCTACGTATCGTCAGAAAAGGAAAAATAATACTTCGTTAGCGATGCAACATTGGTATGGAAGATGAGCGTTCAAGGCAAAACAACGAGATAGTTCTGTGTACACCTACTCTTCGAATTCTCCGTTTGATGATAGATTCTGCAGCAAATACCCTCTCACCAACAGCCGACAGTTCCATGTTTACGTCTCCCCACCGTTAGTTTGGTAGACAGCTTGGTAGCTTGCTGGATGGATATTTTTCTCTCCACTCGGTTCAGAATTCCAGACAGCCCATAATACTCACGAGCAGCAAAGACGTCACTACGTTCTTTAATATGTTGCCGAGGCAGCACTGTCGGTGGAACCGTTTAATGAAAGGCCATTGGCTTAGCTGTTGCTACGTGCTCGGGGTTGCTAAGTGAGAGGGAGGAGCATCTCTGCTCAACATTCTTGACAGGAGGGAAATGGGTTAGTGGAAAGCACGTTCTAAGTGCGTCTGTGGAATGTTCGGTGTAGAGTCCAGGGTGTTTATAATGACTATATAAATATGGGGAAAAATATGTTTATTATTTAATACTGTTTATTATATACATCGTTTTTTTCATGATTTATTTGTATTCACATGGAGGTAGGCTACAAGAAACATGTTAAATTTAACTTAATTCTGACTTCCTCTGGGCTACCTGTTCCTTCAAGTTTACGCCTGAGCCGCACGTCAAGTTAAGTTTAACTCTTAAGAGCAATATGAGAAAGAAAACGCTCCACCATTCTACTTGAGGCTAAGACATTCAATAATATTGGGCACATTTCCAAGGCTTATTGCAGTACAGAAGTTCTGAGGTTAGGTTCTAAGGTTAACTTTTCTTCATCCTTCTGTCATCAAGGTTTAAAAAATGGGAAAATAAATATGTACCGCCTACGCCAACAGCTAGGCTACAGCGCAGTTTGTTGAAACATGACTCACAACCTAGTGGAAATAACGTGTTGAAAAGTTATGGTTCTAGTTAGCAATGTTCCGTTCCTATAGGCTGCGCAATACAGGCTGCCGCTTGACTAAAGCCTACTAACCCTAACCCTAGGCATGGTTTACCCACTAAGCTGTAACCTCTTAAATCAAGGTAAAGTGGCTAGGGATCTGAAACGGGATATTCTATCTTTTTTTTCGATGGAGACATAAAACTCAGTGAACTAGTGATTCATAGTTGAATTTCGCCTAATGTAATCTAATCCTATTTACAAGAGCAAATTTGTTTGGAAATGTTCAAAGCAAGTGACCGATCGTATTATTTAAGGACACTAAAGGTGAGAAATCACCTAGGTAGGGAAGGAAAAATATTCGATTGCTAAGTTGTATGAGACGGTTAACCACCTAAGGCTATAGCTGAGGCTATTTTAGGCTATAAGGCTATCCTTATCATTTTAGATCACATCAGGATGTGCATGAATGCATTGTAGGGTTTGGCTCAAAGAATGAACGATTATCTCGTAAGCATCAACCTCTGGAAAACAATACTAGCCTATACACAAATAAATCGTGACAACAACAACAATCATAATAATACTAATAGTAATAATATTAAATATACTATTCAAACCGTTTTCCCCGTTAGGTTACCTTAAAAAAGATTTGATGACGTAAAATAGGCTAAACCGCAAGAATTAAAATGTAAAAACATAGTCATTGGTTTCAAATGGCTTGTTTGGCAAATGCCAATATTTGCCTATATTATTGTGAGAGTTAGGCCTAGGCTACGATGCACCAGAATTTTCAGGAAATGGTATAGGCTATGGAATATCCGAGATATAATAATATAATACTAATTAACAACAATAACAACAATAATAATAATAGCAATAATGATATGTTAGTATTACATATTAATATGTATGTAAGAATGTACCATATGATAATTTAATTTAGATATAATAATGATTCATGCACATATTCTGTCTTTGGTCATAGGCTTGTTGTTAATGTCAGTTAAAGACCAAATGGTCATTCAGCCTAATTTGTACAAGATTGACAATACCTCTAGGCTACATTCACTTCAGATATTTCAGGCCCAGAGACTAGAGTGTTGACATGAGGGCTATAAAGTTGGATACAAACTTGGTCAAAACGAGCAATTTGAGGCAGGATGAATTGGTTTACGTCACAAAGCTTAGAAAACACTAGAAAATAATTCATAAATGTGTCCATACAAAATGTATAGAATTTTGGTAGCATATTTCGATTATTCAGTGGGAAAAGACTGCATCAGGCAAAATTAAGTTATCCCAATTGATTCACATTCATTTTCTTGAAAAGGACGAATTTATGAATATATTGATCTTAATGAAAAATATGATAATGCTTCCATTTCTTGAACACGCAGTAGCTCACTTAATTCCAGTTTTTTTCACGTGTACATCTTAAGCGCTTTTTATAGTGATTATCAGCAAAGATGGTAAGATAATTACAACTTCAGCCTACCAGTCCTTTACGGCATATTTAGATTGATGAATAGCCAGCAGTGGGATCATTTTTGTAGACCTTTCACTTTTTGTTGTTTTGAGATTGCTCTGTAATAGTGTTTTATTGACGATACACTCGGGATTAAGTGAATGTAGACTGTTGCATACGCTTTCAGATTTGCCTAGCCAGTTGCGTTTTGAAAGATAGATGAGACGGGATTTTATATGAATTCTCACCTTACCTTTTGTTGCAATAAAAAGCCCACAAATTCGTCTGAATAAGCTATAGGAATAATTTTCATATGGTCATAGGTAACTCTATTATGCATGGCCTTGCATTTCAACAACTGGAAAGCAGTCGGTCATGAAGCCTGCAAGAACACGTCGAAAGACAAAGGAACGTCATGTACTTCGCGCCGTGCTCGAATAAACACCTTTCCATCACATTTCTGACCGCGTTGTACCAGTGGTTAAAGATAGATTATATTCATTTATGCTTTGGATGATATATTTTGTCATGTGCAGGGGGGGAAATACAGTAATGAATTTCGTGCACAGTCAACTGGGGCGAAGCTGCGGGAGTCCTTTTATGGTGTGGTGCGCTATTGGTTTCGGCACGTCTGCAGTGCAGTACTGGTTACAGCCGTATATGGGTGCGCGCGGTCGACATGTTGGAAGATTATTGGTTCTCTCGTTTCTGGGCAACCGCCATTACCCATAGCCTGCAAGCAAAGCAAGCAGAAGAGGAGCACGATTTATAAACGGAAATACACAACATCTGAGACAGCGAGCAGCGAACTGCAGGCTCGCTCGCTCTCTTGCCCTCAACTCTCCCCTCTTATATCACACACACACACACACACACGCACGCACGCACGCACACACTCACTCGCGCGCGGGCGCACACAAAGAGAGAGAAAGAGAGAGAGAGAATGTGTTTGTGTAGTTTACACAAAACGTGCACAATACACGCGCATATATAAGCCTAGCCGTGCAGTCACAATTTGCATCGTCAACAGAAAATCTACCTCGCCTCACGCCTCGCTCCACTGTTCTTAGGGATGGGTACACTGACCTGTCTAAATTATTTTGCATCGTACTTGGCCATTTATTCATGCTGTATGGGGCAAATCAAGATTTACACAGAACTGAATAAGCCTGCAGATTATGTGATTCCTTACGCAAAATTCACTATCAGGGTCTTCATTTCACAGCTTAGAGGTTTGATCATCCTCCACTCCCACTTTCCCATATCCCTCTCAAAAGTTAATGCTATGCTCGGATATGAAATTCATGGACAGTGCGAGGTTCATCGACTTCGACCCGAATTGACAGTTCTAAGTATGACATTGATGTGTGAACACATCTGAGATGTCTCCTGTATGTGAGTTTGTAATTACCTTTCAAGCCACTGCTCTTTATGGCGCCTAAACATTGTTATATGGCCCGACAACAAATATAGACAGAAAATGACAATACAGAAAAAACACTATTATGTAAAGGAATTGATCATGCAAAGGCCGAGAGAGAGAGAGACAGAAAAAAGAAAGAATGAAAGAGAGCAAAAACAAATGGTGTCAAATAGAAAAAAAGAGGAAGAAAGGAAGGAAGCAAGAAGGAAAGAGAGAAAGAACGAAAGAAATAGAGTAAGTAAAAGAATGCGGGAAAGAAAGAAAAAGAAAGACATAAACAAAGATATATATTTTTTAAACTAATGCTTATTTAATCATAGGCTAAATGCTCTACAGACATACGCTATCTGCCTGTAGAATTTATCGAAGTATAGCCTACAAATATCAGCCTATGAGTTGATTATAGGAAACAATATGAAATTACGCAATCCATTTTTTCTGATGACCTGAATGGCTCAGTGTCATATCCAAATATAATTGTATTAATTTAATATATATAGACTTCAGCGATATGATCGTGACTGGGGTGAGAAGGTTCCACAATGACAGTCCCTGCGGGTCTTATACTACGATCACAAAAAAGCTGGATAGGCTATTCGAGACAGCCATTTTCCCTCGTCTCCGAGCAGAATAACATAGTTATCGAATGCAGTTGCGCGACTGTTGCGAAAGGAAATGGTCGATGAAGTTTCCTCTGCGGTGGTTTCGAGCTTTCATCACACTGTAGGCTCCGGTCCAATACGAATGTCTTACGGCATTTTCGAATTTAGACAACATCTTGGCAGTTTGGTTATTACGACGAAGACATCGCTCTCGTCCGCCATGTTAGTTTGTTATACTAATTTGAAGTTAGTCATTGAAGCCTCGCTTGGTTTATCCAACCAAGAAGTTTGAGGTAGCCCTGCCAATAACTTGTTACACTGATCTATTTAGCATACTGTAAAAGACATCATAAGCTATGCTGCACAATCCCTTGGTCAATGTAAAATAAAGGGAATCTTGAGTCCCTCTGGTTTTTTTCTGTCAGGAATTTGTTTTCAACAAACATCGAGGACTTTTTTTTGCAGTTATGTTACTTTACGGTCGTCATGACTGCGCTGATATTTTGGTAGAATATTAGTTAGGATACTTCAACTGGACAATGAGTTGAGGCTTGATTACTCTAGAGATTATACCACCACTGAAGTAGCCACTGCAAACTGTTGGGTGAGTTTTTTGTATTAAGCGCATTATTTAACTGTCGTCAGTCGTCAGTCTTTTCCCTAGATGCATTCTACGATCAACTCCTAGGAGTGTCACCATCGTTATCATCACTAAGCAAAATTGCAAGGCGTTTTACGAACAAAGAAGTGGATTGCCTGTTGGCCATTTAGCCTGTATGTCCTAGAACCTAATGCCAATTTCAGGAATGCAACAGTTTGGTTTTTAAGGGTGCCTTTTGACTATCTGACAATCAGTTGACTACCACGTTAGTTATAGCCTACGTGGACCATTCATTGGTTTAATGTAGGCTATGAAGACTTGTAGTGCGAAGAAGTAGGCCTATTACAGCAACTTCAGAGCATTTTAATTAAACTATAGCCCTAACTATAGAGTAATCTACAGATATATGTTGTATGTGCTAGCTTGCATTTGCTTTAGGCTAATAACTTGAATGTTGCTTATTTTTTGGAACCAAAATTCTTACGATAATTCGTACAGACCAATTAGGCCTATATAATAATGACTAATGTCAACATGAATTTGCAAAACCACGGATCTATCTGACATATGCGGATAATGCAAAGAAATGTGAGGGGAATAGATAGACATAAGCCAGTAGCCAAATTAATATAGGCATAGATTCAATTAAAAACTATGACCATTAAGAAAGCCTTCCCGCAGGTCAAGAGCATCAGTGCTGCGCGAAAAAGCCAAAGAGCCATTTAGATTGTGATACACAGGCCGTTCAATAATCATTTCTGAATTAAGCTTTCAAACATCATTCAATGCCTAATTTGGACGTCTCAAAAGAACTGGTTGCACCTTAGCTGCACGCACATACAGCTATGGGGGGAGAGAGAGAGGGAGAGAGAGAGTGTGTGAGTTCAGTTGGCCACGTGTAAAAGTGCAAAACAGTCTCGTGGTTTTAAGTCTTGGTGGGCCCATGGGATATGTAGTAACAGACAAATTGCTATTGTCGTAGTTTTTATTGCAAATTATGTTACAGATGGGGATTTTAGCCTAGGCCTACTATTATTTGTTCAACAGAACAAAAAGTATTCACCCCCTCCAAACCAGAATCAGTTACAATTCCTCTTATTTACCAGGTGCTGACAACTGCCAGAGCCAAAAGACCTGAAAAAATTTGGTTGCGTAGACACGCTCCGGCAAGGAAAACAAACGCCGAAACGTTGCCTTTGATGATCCAAGTTCCACGCGGAGATACCATATCAAACAGAGCATCAACATGGGAATTTGTTGATCTTGGGGCGAAGCGGAGAACATAACACGTTTTTAACATTGCAGACCCTGTAAAAGGACCTTATACAACACACTTCAAGCAACAGAATGCACAGCTTATGTTTATGCGTTATGTTTACCTTTGAAAGTCAAATTAAGGCACTGTTACTACTTGAGTTAAAGGTCAGTCCGCGATTCTAATCCAATAGACTTTTCATCAAATTCAACAAGTTGCTCCACATGGTCCTCATCGGCTCTCCGCTGAGTGCGTGCGCTCAACAACAACAACAAAAACTCCGGTGTTCGTACACAGTCCTGGTACTGTAAATGGGAAACAAAGATCGTGGCTCGGACCGAGCTTTAAACAATTCCAGCCAATCGACACGTTGCTTCAGGAGCACGGAAAGGAGAGTGCAACCTCATTGAACTGAACAGAAATATCAACAACCTTTCGCCAGAATCGCGTACTGCATCTTTAAACGTACTTGTAACTAAAGCAGACATGTTATATAAAGGGAGTAACGCTGCTTTAAAAAATTCACATCTACAACTTAAGCAAACTGAAGTTATAGTTGGACTATGATAGCAATGAACAAAAACTCTTTTAAATTAGAAGCTTTCAAGATTTTTATACTGTAGAAAGAAAAATAAATACAAAAAATGACATGGTAATATTACAATGCTCTCTGGGGGTCAATGGAAGCATCTAACCTCTGGTCACTTCTGCATCTAAAACAGCATTTTCATCTGTAAGTGGGCTGTTTGAACTTTGACAAACATTTAACATGTCAACATATAACTTTACTTCACTGCTTGATAACCACTTTAATCATCCACTCTCTAACCTTAGAAGAACAGTGCAAAGTGCATTTTGATACCAAGATCCTTCACATTAACTTGTGCATCTGACAAGAAGCTTTAATTCCATGGTCCCTCTCTCTTACTGCTTGATCTGTCCCTGCAACACAAAGCTTTCAGGTTTCGCATCGCTACTCTGCATCTTCACTGCTTTTCCCTGCTCAACTACATACACACATATGCAAGTGTCCACACACAAGCATGCTCACAACACACACACAGACACACACACAAACAACCCCATTATCTCTCTCTCTCTCTCTCTCTCTCATACAGAAAGACAGAGTGAATGAAGCAATCCACACCTTGCTCCTTTCTGATGACATCTGATATAAATATAGTAAAGATGTAACACAAAACGGAGTTAAGATACAAATATTACACAACTCTTTACATGAGTAAGTGCTTAACGTTTAGATTGCACCTCCAGCAGCCTAACTAATAAGGAGACGGGAGATGACCGGGTAAGAAAACAACTTTTTCAGTCGTCTACATTGTGATTACAGGCAGGGTGAATTAAAAAACTAATCAATATAAACCCCAAAGTATGAATACTAACAAGATTTTTTTTTAACATTATAACCAAAAGCTTCTGAAAATATCTCAATAATTCTTCTCAGGAATTCAAGGCCGATATACATTTATACATATTTATAAAATCAGTCAGTAGTCTTCTAGTCCTGAAATTCATGCCTCAAATTGTAACGTATTCCTTAAAAGTCACAGTGAGACAGTTGGCCGTGACATCAGTGATGATAATGTTTCCAAGGAAAGGCCTAAAAGCAGGAGCAGGATCCTCCTGTGCTGGTCCTGATGCTGGTACTGATGCTGGTGCTGACGTAGGTCCTGACGTAGGTCCTGATGATGGTGCTGACGTAGCTCCTGACGTAGGTCCTGATGATGGTGCTGACGTAGCTCCTGACGTAGGTCCTGATGATGGTGCTGATGTAGGAAGTAATCCTGCTGCTGTTGACATAGGCTCCAGTTCCTCTGGAGTGGTGGTCTGGATCTTTGCAACCTCATTTCTCTCCTCTCTGGATCGCACGCAGCTCAAATCTATGGGCTCCTCTGGGTTAGCGCCCAGGAAGTTAAAGTCATGCCCGTTGCTGGGATACTGGGGGCCAGTTAGATCCATGGAATGGTTCTGGGCGGGAGAGGTCACAGTACTCGGAGCGCTGATGCTCCTGGAGCTCAGGAACCTTTTCCCCCCACCCTGGTCCTCATTGTGCTCAGAGTGGCGGCGCTTGTTGGACAAGGAGGGCTTTTGGGGGGGCTCTGTATAAGCTCCATCCAGGCAGGATGCAACCTTATTCTGGAGCAGCCAAGGGCTTGACCTGGGCTTAGTGGTCAACTGTAGAGGCTGATCTTCAGAGAGATCCTGTCCGCCCTTCACCCTTTGTGATTCGTTTGTCTCCACTGCCGCTGACTTGTCTGCTAAAGAGTCTTTCTGTGTGGACTGGCCATTGATTGTCCCCGATGCGTGGCTCTCGTGGCCCTTGTCCTTACTGTCCTTTCTGTGAGTATGGTCTGACCCTTGCCTCTGCACGGCCTTTTTCTTTTCTGTCGAGTTCTCCACCCTGTGGTCCGGAGACAATTTGTCGGCGTCTCCTTCCCCGCTCTTAATGCGGGCCGCTTGGGTGCCGTTCTCCATGTACTTGCTCATGACAATGACAATGCGTCCGTTTTTGTTTTTGTTCTTGACAATCTTCAGCTTGCCGCTAATTCCACTGGGCGGCGGGTCCTCCTTGGTGCACGAGTTCACCTCAGTCACCCTGCCGCTGTCCAGGCTTGCTGGGAGCTTTTTGAGCTCCATGGTTATGTCCTTCACTTTACTTAGACACCCAGAGTCTTTGTCCTGGACCCATTTCTGCTTCAGGGGTGCGGGCAGACTCCAGCCAGTGCTGGGTGGGGATGTTTCTGGCACTTTGGCCTTTTGGAACTGAGAGTCATACATTTTGGGATCAGGCTGGTAGTGGTGGTGCTTCTTGCTGTTGAGCTGGTAGTAGAACTTCTTTTTGCTGTTGACCTGCTGCTCCGCCTGGTGGCTCTCCTTACTGTGCGGCTGGTACTGATGGTGCTTCTTGCTGTTGAGCTGGTACTGCTGCGTCTGCACCGGCTCCACCTTGTGCAGCTTGACATCGTCCATAGATGTCTCCTGAAGGCCTGAGAGGACACTTGATCTCCGAGCAAAAGAGGGAAGCTGAAACAAGAAAAAATATCAATCAGCCACAACAATTCTTTCGTTCATATAATATTGTTTTGTATTGTGAAAAATATTTGCCTGCAAACTGTGCATGAAGTGCTAAATTGCCTGACAAAATGGACAATTGCATCTTAAATATATGTATTGTCTGTGATCAGATATCTAAGCAATCAGTCTTTAGCTCCTTGTTCAGAGGTGCAGGAGGGGAGGAATCTTACCTGAACCAATAAGTGCTTCGGTTTTGGGCCTCTCTTGCGGTATCCTGTCAGCTGTTCTTGTCGCTCCCTGTGAAAAACATAAATACTATGACTCACAATGTGACTACTATGGTCTGGGCAAACCACTCACAGACAATTCATCAAATAAACTACACTCACACTGGCCTTCTCAGTTAATATCAGAAAGAATATGAAGGATCGATGTTCAAGTTAAAAACCAAAAGCGTATTTTGTAACATTGACATAAAGGCCGGATATATTGTACCTAACCTATTGGGTGACAAACAGAAAATGTGGCCTACATCAGTGGACATTTGAAGCACATTCATATTTTCGTGAAAATCTTTTAAAAAGTCAATTTCTTAATTTCCTACTGGTAAATCATAAAATCATACCATCAAATCATAGCCATAAGCTAATTAGGCTGACATGAATATTTCCTTAAGTGTGTCCTTAAACTCCCAAGGGAGAAAGGTAATTAGCCACAACAAAATGCTGTCTTGGCCAATTTAATGGTGAAAAAGACAGACCATGCATGAACAGTTCAGTTGTGCGTGGGAAGGAAGTAAGTACAAGTGTCAACATACTAGATAACACCGTGAGACTTCCACACTCGTCAAGCAGGGAATTCCCATCAGGAAATACACACTGCCTCTTTCCCAAGAACGTAAGACCGGCCAATTTACTTAAGGCTTAGTTCACTGGTCCCATCAGGAACAAAATACTAACTGAACTGTCATCTGCAGGATAGAATAACTATCACCGTGGATGAGATGCAAGGGCACGCAAACCATTTTCATTTAGATCTTGAAATGGAATTCCTTGCCTGTCCCCCCCCCCCCCCCCCTCTGACATGAAACAATAAAGCACCGACAACTGGAGAGAAAATGCTTTTTAACTTTAAAGCATAACAAATAAACATATTGAGGCACTTTCATGTGAGGTGTTGTATGTGGGTCACTTAACAGGGGATTTGCCTTTTTATTCAGCCCTCAAGCTATAACACTGGTCGTTATGGGCCAAATAAATTACATCACTAAAATAACTTTAAGTGGTATCTGGTGTTTGCTTGATCAATGCAGCTGCTTCTACGTGCAGGGCATTTGATTTGAATGTGTTTACACTTACTCTTTAGCTCATGATTAGAAAGAGAAAGACCGAGTCTCCTTGGCACAGCAACACCATTAAATTCAGTCATATTTACTATACGCATGCGCACGTGCATCCCCTCTGCATGTGAGAGCGAGAGAGAGAGCGAGCGTAGCCTTGACAGCGTCACCCCTCCTCGCTTGACTACAAGGTCAGTGCAAATAGTCGAGTCCGTGTAACCGTCTCACCTGTCTTGGAAAGCGACAAGAAGTCGCGGGTCGAGAATGTTTTCCTCTGGCTCCCACGTGTTATATCTATTAAAAGAAAAAGATAGAAGAAAAAGGGAGAGAGGGAGAGAATAGATTAGGGAGGGGGAGCACGAGAGCGAGGCAGAGGAGCATGAATGTCAGCAACAATCGCTCTCTCTACCAACCGAAATACACCTACTGCGGCTGCTGTCATCTAAAAGGTTAATGGATTGTTTGGAATGTATCAGAACACTGACGTACGGCTTGTTTATGTGTGATACTGAATGGGCTATTTCATGTATCATATGTCTAGCCTACATGTGCGCTGCACAAATGAGCAAAACATTGACGATGGTGAAATACACAATACACATGGCGCCTGGAAGAACGTAGCCCAGTGCCGTTATATGAAATGTTACACGTTGTTATTGAAAAAGTAATGTTTTTCAGTTGAAAGGTTATCGCGACTAGAAGGGACAAAAGTAACTAAGTGATGGCATTTCATATTATGCATACACTTGCGCGTTATGTCGCGTGCGTACACACACACACACACACACCCGCGCGCTATGTAATGTAAATCCTGTAAATCCACGTCGCCATGGTAGAAATGCTTTCTCGTGAACGCAAACATCAATACTCTATAAATGCATACAATACTGGAAAAACACAACAACTTACTTCGGAGACCAACCTCTCCACTTGACCAGGTACTCGAAACGACCCTGTAGAAACGATGACAGAGGGGTGTTAATTGGAGAGAAAAAAAACTTTGGAAAACGGTTCTTTCAAGCTTTCCAGTTATGTTATGCCCTGCTGTATTCCTTGTCGAAAGTACCTCCGAAAAATAACTATACAGTAGATTAGCGATCATGGTAGGCTACATACTGTACGGTGTGAAGTAGTCATGGTCCTAATAGGCTAACATATTGTGCATTTTCAAACCTTTCTGATCCTTCTCTTCTCGATGCTCTCCACCGCAAAGACGTGTTCTCCCGCGGCGGGTAACTCCATTTTCGATACGCTTGCAATGCTTGGTGAAGGAAGGCTGGAACGGCTGCTCAAACGACTCGATCGCTATTTCCCTCCTCCTTGAAACAAAACATGTGTACGCTTTTGGTGTGACTCCTCTTGGTCCCCCTCCTTGGATCGCGTAGCACTACCTCCTCTCCGCGAGACACAGTGTGGACTGTGGAATAGGCAAGGCTGTGGAAAACAGTTCATGCAAATAACCATTAGCGTGACGTCAGATAGAGGAGGGAGGTTCGATGGTTGGAAGATTTAGTGTTTTTTTTTTTATCTAAGTGATACGATGTTGCATTATATGCAACCTTACTGAGATACATGAACCGGCCAAATTGTAAGGTTTTGATAGACCAAGACATATTACTGAATCAGACAGGGATCCCCTTTATAACCAAATGACGATATCCAGCCCAACGCGTAAATACACAATGAATCTATTTTTTAATCTCACGGTCAGCCCCCTCTTCAAACGACAATCGAGGCATTCATAGGGTTCAGAATCTACACTTAAGTGCGTTTTAGTCTTGGCACCTACACCTTTCTTAGTGCCGAAGTGTAACTGAATAAGGACTACCCTGTAGTCTACAAAGTCCAATTTTAAAAGCTGTTCACCTTCTAAGGATTGTTTTCCCAGGTAGGATAGGCCTATCACGTACTTCTGTAGTTAATGTCCAAATAGCCTAGGCTACTATCATGAACTACTTTCATGAATTTGGACAGTTATAAGTGTTATATGTATTTTGCTACAAACAGATCTGACGTATAGCCTAGTCGTGCATGTCTTTTGCAACATAGGTCGTGAAAGGCTCTACACTATTAAATAGTGTGTCTTTAATTAGGTGTTTCATAGGTAGGGTAGGGTAGGGTAGGGTATACCAGGTTGGGAATATATATAACGAATATACTGTGTATATATATACATATATATTCATATGGAAAGACAATTAGGAGTGAAATAGGTCTACCGCTTTAATTTCTCCATAACTTATACTGTGCCTATCAAATCCCCAACCAAAGAAGAATAGTGGTCTTGGCTTGACTATAGAGCCGTGGATTGAAGGATATGTAGGTCATATTAGTTGGTCTGTAAACCCACTGGCATTTCCTAAAGCGCGTTTATTTCTGCCATCTGAATCCTGACGGGCACCAGCTGGTTTAGCACTTGGCAATACTGCCTCAGTCGCAGCTTGGCGCACGAACACCTTGAGGCGATGTCCCTCCGATTAATTTCATTCTGCCCGATGCACTTTCTACACGTTGCAAAAGGACCTTGTCATTGTCATATTATCGCCAAACCATGAAACACTAACTAGGCAGGCAGCCTTTATGAAGGCTTGCACTCTTCCATAAAACCTTGGCTGGTCCGCTCACCACTATCCTTCACACACTCGAGCGAGGCAGTCTCTAGTTAAGGCCGACTGTAAAACAGTCACGTACTTGTCAAAAGCCATGTCTCTACAATGTGTATGTTTGGAGATCAGTTTGAATAGCAAGATGACGGAAAATAACCAACGACACGAACGAGAATGATCCCGTTTTCAATAAAATTCAGCACTTTAGGGGTTAAACTACCACCGACTATTCAGGCGGCAATCCTCAGCCTATTGCAATCAGGCACGACTGCCTTTCCTTATAAGGTAATAAACAGAAAACGGCTGTGAAATATCTGATGAAATCTTCTTAACGGCACAACCGACTTTGCATTTTACTGTTGCTTGGAGAGTTACTGTCTGTAGGGTTGGGAGTTGGTAAATACACTAATGAAGATATTCATGAGCAACCTCTTCCTTTAAAAGACGTAGCTTGACACTCGACGTCGCAGTGTTCCAGTGCAACAGAATTGCAACATGTCTAACCATTGTACATTGATTTAGAAGGTTACAAAGATTGCAGACCCTAATACAAAACTGGTCAAATAAGACAGGAAATTAATATGCCTGAAATATCATTTGAAATCAGTTAATCAAAACGAGTCTGTTTTCCCTTCACTTGACCTTTAAAATGCGCAACTCAGTGAATAAAATACCCCAGCAGATGACTTGTAGCGTACATTAAATATCAGTGTTAAAACATTGCCTTGGTGCGATCTTTCAAGGTTTTATGGCGAGGAGCAAAACGCAGCCTCTAATGGCGCTGTGGCAGACTATGGTAACACGATTTCTAAAATGGACACCTCTGAAACTATTTTTTCACCACTCTACAGCAGGGTACGATGCTCACGTGTGTTGAGGTTTGACAGAACACTATGCACGTGCTTCTGGCACAACACTTTCACACTGATTTAACATAGATTCTCTCAAGGGAATAACCGTCAAATAATCTAACAACAATCCACCGTTCAGTCAGTGTTTGCCACATCAATGTAGTAATCCACTTGCAAATGTAATAACTCAAGGGCTCAGGTAACAAAGCACAGTAAGTTGTACCGTTTAGGTCATGTACGGGGGCTATCCGTGTGTATGACAGGGGGGTTTGACAAAGCTCACGAAAGTGGTGAAGTATTTTGGGGATTGAGGGAACACAATTAAAAATCTGTTTGTCAGGTTAAATTTAGTTGGATCCTTGATACACGTTGAGTAATCTAAATGTGAAGGTAACAACTCACACAACAAGTGGAGGTACAGCACCTGTCTTCGATGCCAGTACCTACCTGTTAGTCTTCCCCTGCACTAAACCAACCACATTTTTTCCTTCACTCCTTACCAAAGGAGTCCGTATGAAGGGAGACCAAAACCTTAGCTTACATTTCCTTTTCAGGAATCGTGACATTCCGTCACTAAAGGACGGCTATTTAACAATCATTTTGAGACTTATGAAGTCACACACTCTTCCGCGGTCATTTAAGTAGCCTATCTTTAAAGGTACCAGCGACGGTGCCTTCACATTTCCGAGGCTGTGAGCTGGAGAAGTTGTCACCAACAATATTTTTAAAACTGTCTGTTCTCACCAAAACTGATCCACGAAATTGTATAACCTACAGCTAAACAAGTCCACTGTATCAACCCTTAAAAGAAGCCTCTTCACAATTATTCACGTGTTAAACGCGAACGGTTTTACCTTGATATACCATCCACAAGCATTTACAGAGCATTTGTGCGATTTAGATATTTCAGCCTCTTCCAGAAACAGTCTCTATCTGCTGAAGACAGTGGCGTTTATGTTCGTTTTCTTTTCTTTCTTTTTTATTTTGCAGGTTAATAATATACAAATTAAAAAGTTATACTCCTAAAACCCAGTTAGAGAAATGCTAGAGTTAGAGAAATGTCATTTGCTCTGTGAGGACAGAGGTTTTTAGT
This sequence comes from Clupea harengus, assembly GCF_900700415.2. Classification (NCBI taxonomy): domain Eukaryota; kingdom Metazoa; phylum Chordata; class Actinopteri; order Clupeiformes; family Clupeidae; genus Clupea; species Clupea harengus. The sequence goes on from NC_045177.1 coordinate 9,311,687, forward strand.
GAGTTTTGTGGTGATAGGAATACTTATGTGATGTGCCTATAATACACATTTATACACTACTGAGAAGAGGATTGATAATTTTAATTTTAATTGGTTGACATGAGATGCAGTCATGAATTCACACCCACCACACTGTTCTACAGACAAGAATAGAATATTTCTTGAGCAGTATTGATGTCAACAGGAAAATTTGTGTCTTGCAAGGGTTTGAGGTTTTTAAAGGGAATTACTGAAAGGTTTATGTACAGAATATACACACATTCATGAATGTGAACTGTCATGGATGTGCATTCATTAAATCCTAAAACTTCCACATGTTTGCCATGGATTTCTGAGATACAATAGCTGGGAATGAGGAACTATTTGCTCACATTAAAAAAATATGTCCGTAATGGTGGTCATGGGCTAGGTATGAGGAACACATTTTTTTCGGTTCATATTTGTCGTGAATAACAACCACAGCTCTGTGGTGGAACTGTGAGAGGACTGGAGAGCCATATAGAAACTTTTTTGAGTTATCTTAGATCCACATTAGATATGGGTATTTTAGACATTATGCAGATTTCTTGTTATGGGGATGGAAATCTAAATGTAGCTGAGGGAAAAACCAGTGTCATGCCTATTCATTCATGCATAATCCTTAGCCATCATACTGCTGTAAGGTTTCCCCTTTGACACCAGTCTTCCTCAAGCGTTGTGTGCTACTCAGCCACTTGTTCAAATGGTCAAAGTTGAATTTTCTTTCTGGATGGTGCTGATGACCTGTAAGCCCCACTGCTATCAGACAGTACCACATACAGTCTTGCAGTTGATCCGCACTGGCAGCTCAGGTTAGAAAGGAACCAGGCGAGCTCATGTTGTGTTCTGAAACAGGTCATGACAAGATGTTGCACATCAGCATCCCATTCAGACCCATTCAGCAGAAAATAGTTTTTGCCTTTTTTTATCAAGAAAGGCAGAATGCCAGTTCAGTTTCCTTGAAAAGCGAGCTGCTGATTTCCTGGAAGCTGACTCCAGTGCAGTCTAACAAGGAACTACCCCATGTTGTAATCACTTAGTGCATGTATACTGACTGGAAATCTGTAAGTCAGGGTCATATAGTGAGCTTGTTCAAAACGCCAGTATTTATCATTGTAGAACCTTGGTCAATTGAGCTTGCTGGTCACATGTGGGTTTCCTGGGACTATTTTGTTTTCTTTACCTATGCAGTGGTCTTATCGGCTACTCTGGAAATGATTCTGTCTGAATGGGAATTTTCAAAAGATTCTTGTGTGTGATGAGATGAAATCTGATTTGAAAAAATCCCATCGAGTATTTCGATTTGCTGAGAATGTTATACATTGGATCTGCGACTATACCGCAGGCTATACCCTTTTGGGTATGAACATATATGAATCACCATAGCGATGATTATTTTGCCAACCAGCCAAAGAGCACAGCAGTGGTTGTGTGACTGTGTTGAGCTGTGGAGAGAGACAGACAGGCGTGCAGAGAGAGAGACAGACAGGCGTGCGGAGAGAGAGACAGACTGTCGTGCGGAGAGAGAGACAGACAGGCGTGCGGAGAGAGAGACAGACAGACAGGCGTGCGGAGAGAGAGACAGACAGACAGGCGTGCGTAGCGAGAGCAGCCAGTGCAGGTCTCCTCCTGGAGCCTCTGTTCTCTGCAGTCACGACCGCTCGTCTCGAAACAGGGCGAGCATAAAAGCACTGGCGTCAGTGTGGATCACCACAGCTCTCGGAAGAGACGGCTGCTTAATGTGGAGTGTATCTTAGAGCCCAGTGTGCATCGATGGCAGGTAATACTCATGACTATTGAACAATGGCCACGGGTATTGATGAGTCATCGCGGAAAATTCTGCTTTCTTCTCCACCCTGTCATACAAATGCATTGGTCCTTTTCTCTTTCTCTCATGCAGTTGCACTCTCTCTCTCTCGTCTCTCTCTCTCTCTCTCTCTCTCTTTATCTCTTTCTTTCTCTCTGTTCTTTGATGCAGACTCAGCCTGTTTTCCATCCACTCTTCAAAGGTTAATCAGTTGGAATATTGACAATGCTTTGGGCTTATTTGTCCTTCCTCCTGACGTTTGCTCTCTTTCAACTCCATATTTAATCGATTCCTCAGTTTAAAAACGTGGACTTTGCCCCGGTGAGGGGTTTACATCTCCTCAGCTCATCTTCCACGTATGTCTACAGTGGACTTCCTCAATAAATTACATTGCTGTATGATTTAAAAAGATGGGGTTTGGGTCACCATAAATCAAATACACTTTTTTTCTGGGTACAGAGTCTAATAATAAAGGCTATTTCAGACTTACTTTCATATCACATGTAGTTTTATCATATCATATCATCCACATTCATTCTAGTGGCACTCAGTGAAGTATTTGTGGATTAATGCTGAAGTACTGGTTTGTCAATGGCTCACACTGATATCATGTATCAGAACGATAAGAACGATACGACTCGTATTGAAATGCCAACCAGGGAGAGAGAAACACAGAGGAAGGAGGGCTAGCTCCAAACAAATCAGAGGGACACTAAGAGAAATGTCCATCTGCTCTTTTTCGGCACCCAAGCCCACACCACTCCAAGCCCTGTAGCTATCAATGCCATTGAGCCCCCATTCTCACGGACACAGGCTCAGTGTGCGCATGAGAGACAGGCAGAAAGAGAGAAAGAGAGAGAGAGAGACAGAGAGAGAGAGAGAGAGAGAGAAGGAGAAAGTGAAGGGGAGAGTGAGTGGGGGTCTGGCTGAAATGTTAAGAGTGGCCTCCAGCCATGCTGACAGAGCACAGTGGGGGGTGATTAGACAGCGCCGTGGCGATGGTGGGTGTGACGCGGGCAGAAATAGCCGGGGATTATTAGCCGACACCGAGATTTGTATCGGCTCAATAACAAGCTTTTTATCTGCGCAGGGAAATGTACACAGGATAGATGCCCTGAGGCCTACATTCTCCACAGTGTCTGCCAAGCCAGCTGCCATGTTGTTACCACTGTATCTGAACCATGGCACTTATGTTTTCATGATCGTGTTCACGCACACTAGAGCCTTGACACAAATGATACAACACACACAAACACACAACACACACACACACACACAAACACACAACACAACACAACACACAGCACACACACAAACAAGAAACAAAACAAAACATAACACAACACACAACACAACACACAACACACACATTAACACAGCACACACACACACACACAACACACACATTAACACCACACACAACACACATCACACACACAACACAACACAAACACACACAACATGACACACAACACAACATGACACACACACAAACACATAGTGACAGAATCATTGTCTGGCCATGTATACGCTAAAGTAACTGTTGAC
>NC_045177.1:9342559-9345059 GCF_900700415.2 Clupea harengus
CTGGCTCTGGCTCTGGCTCTGGCTCTGGCTCTGGCTCTGGCTCTGGCTCTGGCTTTGGCTTTGGCATGGTCTGTGGGAGCTTCTCGCACCAATCTGATTTATTTCCATCCAGACTAGAATGCACTAAATATCAGCAAACCTCTCACAGAAGCGAATAAATCTAAAGCCACAGTTTTAAAGCAGCCCCGAGATGTGGGCGGGTCCTCCCGACAGCACAGGGAGGGATGGGAAAGACATGTGTCCATCTGATGGCACGCAGCATTACATTCCTCCATTAAAAATCATTATGGCCGTCACAAGGGTAATACACAGCTTCATAGAGTGAAGACGAAACGGTCAATTATGGGGAAAAAATGTGTCAATTTGTTCTAGAAGGACATGTGATGATTTACCAGAAATGTGTTGCACACTCATGCACATACCATCATACCATTTTGGATGCATGTCTCTATTCATTTGGGTATTTGTCTATGGTGTATACTGTATACTGTGTGTGTGTGTGTGGTGTGTGTGTGTGTGTGTGTGTGTGTGTGTGTGTGCATGTGTGTGTGTATTACAGACTGGATGCTATCATCTGTCATTAACAACATTGCCGCTAAAACAGTCCTCTTTCTTCCCATGACCCTTCTAATGATTAAATGTAATATGCATTTATACGCCCTCCCTAAATGAATGTAGAATGAAATACAACTTTGTCTTTGTTTTTAAATATTGGTGATTTCTATCCTAATGTCATTTTCTTTTATGTGGTATTACATGTACAGTTTTCTCCAATGAGGTCTTGAACTTGAAATGAACCACAAAAGGCCATCTCGGGAGAGAGCCGCAAGATGAGAAGATTTGCCGGGCGGGCGGTGAATTGAAGATGTTGTGTCAGAGGCTGCATTCATCATGCAAGGCTGACTAATGATGTTGTTTCTGCATAAACAAGCCCAGCTGTCCCACCCCACCCAGTCTTTCCCAGAAGCCCGACGTGAGGACCGAGTTTACATGCCATCAAGCGCACGGTCATCAGCACATTTGGCTCGGTGCGGAGAGAACTGGGTGTCTGATAACTGCAGGGTTTTTAGCCCGTTCTGGAGACAACTTGGGCCATTTTAGTGGTCCATTTCAGGAGAATTTAGAGCGGTGTCAGGGTTTTTTTTTACGAGTTCATCTTCATATTCTGATTTTATCGCCACAATTCTGGTGTTAATTGAGTCTGCAGCAATATTTCAAACTTCAAGGCATATACAGTATATATATAGCAAGCAGCAACAAGGAGGCTGTGAGAAAATGCCGTTATTTAAATATCAAAGCAAAGCATTTCTCTCCGGTCCGATACAAATCAAATACCGTTCATGAACAATGAAAGGTACACTATCTATTTCTGAAACGCTATACAGTCACAACACTGAAAGCCCCCTCATGGTAAAAACATTGTTCTTATGCAAACAAGCATAGACCACAGAGATTGTTTTGTAGATGTGTGCCTATATGATGTATTAAAGTTCTAAATAGCAGAAAATGATGCTAAATGTCTCAGTGCAGCAGTCATGTAGACTTGTACTCACCTTACACACTCTATAACTTCACTACCTAAGGACCAAAAGGTTTTAAGGAAAAACATAAATAACAACATAGCATAAAACACACGCATACGATGTACTGCATGACAGCTTTTAGGTGCTTGAAATGCGCTTGAACACACCATTAGATTCGACAAATTCAGGTTTGCGGTCAGTTTGGCTCCCCTTCAAAATATGATTGCTCTGGGCACTCGAGGCTATGAATGGCAGCAATGACATCCAAGATGCTTCATAAATCACGTCGCCAGTAACCATGAATTACACATATTATGGGATGTCAAACGGCTGGTCTGTGGCAAGGTTAGGTGAAACACTAGCCATGGCTGTTTTCCAGATAAAACAGCCTAACATGAGTCAGACTCAGACCTTGTTCATGTGCTTACCACACTTTCACTGGTAATATATTTTTCAATTATGTTGTGTCTTTGAAATCTGGTGAGTCATGTTGTTTTTGAGACAAGGAACATGTGACTGTGTTGAACCTCACTCTTGGACCTCACTCAAACTTTTCCTTTATATGGGTGTGTCTTTGTTCCTTCGTGCCTGCAAGAGTCACACATCAGGTTTAAAGCAATCTGAACTTGACAACATCTTTATTTTGGTGTTGTGGAATTCGTACTAATTCCTTCAGGAAGATGTCTCTCATATCTTCAAGCACAGAATTTCAGGAATTAGATGTTTTTAAGTGCATACATTTTTGGAATGGTGGGAGTAACGGCAACAATTTTCAATGCAATGCTGTAAAAAAAAATCGAAGATAATTATACGTTATTCACCACGTTCTTCAAGAAGGAAGGGGAAAAAAACACGTTATGTTTCTTTGAAGAATATAAGCACATCATAACAATGATTCACTACTGCACCTGTTTAGCCTTGTTGCTGTTGGTAGCAGGCACTCGTCCAATTGACCTTGCAGGACACACGCTGGCATT
>NC_045177.1:9350059-9362559 GCF_900700415.2 Clupea harengus
AGAGAGAGAGAGGGGGGGGGGGGAGCGAGAGAGAGAGGAGGAGAGAGAGGAGGAGAAAGAGAGAGAGCGACTCAGAGAGAGAGGGGGAGAAAGAGAGAGAGAGAGAGACTCGGAGAGAGAAGTGGAGAAAGAGAGAGAGGGGGAGAAAGAGAGAAAGAGAGAGACTCAGGGTAAAAAAAGCAAACACAACCCAGGTGAAGTGCTTTGTCTGTGGGACCTTTCAGCACCTCTCCTCCTCTCAAAGCCACTTTCATCTCTCAGCCTAAAACATTCTTCCCTCTCACTTCTTTCCCCCCTCTCTCTCTCTCTCCCCTCCAAGGAACACATCACAGAAGAACATGAAGATAGAGCCAGCGAAAGGGCCGTCCCTGAGTCAGCCAACGACGCGCTCAGCAGCTGCTGCTCACAATTGAAAATCAAAGTTTGCTCAGGAGGGGTCTTGCCAGTGTGCAGCTCGGTGTGGAAACGCTTCCAAAATATCTGTCAGCCTCTTTCAGCTCAAGATAAACAGGCCTTTTTTTTTTTTTACAAATAGGAGGCATGAAATGGTCGGCATCTGAATCAATAGTTCTGTTTGATGCCAAACTAACAGTATTGCAGCTAAGCTTCAGGATATCAAGCTCCAGAATGAGGAAGATGTTTTTTTGCAAAAAACCTCATACCAGTGCTCAATGCGGAAACAGCTGTCGTGGAATGAAACTGGCACATCATAACAAAGGATGATTTAGAAAGAAAGATTGTTATTGTTATTCTATTGTTCCATTGTGTATAGTATGTCTATATTCTTTTGCTAAATCTCACAGAGCCAAGATGTTTCTGGATGGTTCCAATTCAGGATCTTGTTTGTACATTACACATATGCTTTAAGCCAACAGTAAAGCAATTGTGCTTTATAAGACTCAATAATTGTGTGACTCCATTTTGGACTGGTGGTGTAAGCATGAGAGTGCGTTGGTGTCCGTGTCAATATTAAACCTGTGGCTGTTGCCCTGTCAGAAAAAGATTTCACCACCATATTCCACCAAATTGTTTTGGCCACATGAGTATTACAAAATGTTCCCAAAGGCCTATCCTGATATTAACCCGGTCATAATCTTATCGTGGGATCAGCAAGCTGTGTATTTTTAAGGCAATATAACAATAAACCATGTACAAACTGTTTTTCATACAAGTGACAAAGTATTTTTAAAAGGGATGCTTTCATACACTTTGCTGACAGACTGGGTATATCATTAATGAAAAAGATGCTTTTGAAAAAAGGCTAAATGTCTTATCTTATCTTATCTTTCAGCCCTAACTTCAGAAAGAGGTGAGTTTAAGGTGATAATTTGTCTATGCTATGGCTATTGGTCATAGCATTCCGTAGACACTTTCCGTCCTTAGCTATTAGCACGTGTTTTTGACACATTACAATCGCCACAGCGACGGACGCCTAGTTCCCCATTAAGAGAGTAAGCACTCTCGTCGTCACTTAGCATATCTGCTGCTGTAGGTGAATGGGCAACCTGATACAGGAAGCAGAGCGGAGCACATTCAAATCTATCAGCAGGCAGCCGGGAGGTCAGCTACTGGGCACGGAGGCGTGAGTGAGTGGAGAAGGGGGAAGTTGCAGAGCTAATGCCCAAGCCGTGGCGCTTACACAATACGCCGTCAATACGCCGCGTGATATAACAAACTCCACACGACACCGTTGACTTCCTGTGGCATTAAGGTTCGGGTGCCAGCTGCAGAATGTTGCCAGTGTACACGATGTACAGAATGTACTCAAAAATGTAATCCCACAGGCTTTTTTTTTTTTTTTTGTGTAGTATTTCTTCCTCATTGGCCTCTCACACTGACTCTCTTTCTTTCTTTCTTTCTTTCTTTCTTTCTTTCTCTCTCTCTCTCTCTTTCTCTCTCTCTCTCTCTTTCTCTCGCTCTCTCCCAAGGTCACCTATTCTTCCCCCTTGAAGCTGTTGCTTTAATGAGAATATAATTTCATTGACCGGTACCAATTTGGTGTGTGAAAAAAAAGCACACACACACACACACACACAAGCAAAGAGACACATACGTTGCCAAAACCACCCAATTCGCTTTTCCTTAAAGCAAAATGGTTCAGCCAGCCATACACACCCACCCACACACACACACACACACACACACACACACACACACACACACACACACACACACACACACACACACACACACACACACACACAGTCATAAAGGGTCACCCTTTCTCCCTTGTCTCTCAGGTAATCTGAGAGCTCACGACACAGGACTGGCACCCCAGCAGGATAATAGATGTCATTTGAAATATTTGACACATTAGCAGTGGGGAGGGGGCTTAAACTCACTAATGTCGCACTTTAACATCAATTTGGGGCCCCTCAAATGCACCGTGCGCCCCCCACTGCCCCTCGGAGGACCACTGGGGTCTTCTGCTGGAGGGCACCCCGCTCCTGCCTGTTCTTTGAACAGAGATGCAGATTAGCAGGAGCAGGAGCAGGAGCAGGAGCAGGAGCAGGAGCAGGAGCAGGAGCAGGAGCAGGAGCAGGGGAAGGAGCAGGAGCAGGAGCAGGAGCAGGAGCAGGAGCAGTGCAGGAGCAGGGGCAGGAGCAGGAGCAGGAGCAGGGGCAGGAGCAGGAGGAGCAGGAGCAGGAGCAGGAGCAGGAGCAGGAGCAGGAGGAGGAGGAGGAGGAGGAGCAGGAGCAGGAGCAGGAGCAGGAGCAGGAGCAGGAGCAGGAGCAGGAGCAGGAGCAGGAGCAGGAGCAGGAGCAGGAGCAGGGGCAGGAGCAGGGGAAGGGTGTGGAGGTGGAGCAGGAGCAGGAGCAGGAGCAGGAGCAGGAGCAGGAGCAGGAGCAGGGGCAGGAGCAGGGGAAGGGTGTGGAGGTGGAGCAGGAGCAGGAGCAGGAGCAGGAGCAGGAGCAGGGGCAGGAGCAGGAGCAGGAGGAGGAGGAGGAGGAGGAGGAGGAGCAGGAGCAGGAGCAGGAGCAGGAGCAGGAGCAGGAGCCGGAGCAGGAGCAGGAGCAGGAGCAGGAGCAGGAGCAGGAGGATGAGGAGCAGGAGCAGGAGGATGAGGAGCAGGAGCAGGAGCAGGAGCAGGAGCAGGGGCAGGAGCAGGAGCAGGAGCAGGAGGAGGAGGAGGAGGAGGAGGAGGAGGAGGAGGAGGAGCAGGAGCAGGAGCAGGAGCAGGAGCAGGAGCAGGAGCAGGAGCAGGAGGAGGAGCAGGAGCAGGAGGAGGAGCAGGAGCAGGAGCAGGAGCAGGAACAGGAGCAGGAGCAGGAGCAGGAGCAGGAGCAGGAGCAGGAGCAGGAGCAGGAGCAGGAGCAGGAGCAGGAGCAGGGGAAGGAGCAGGAGCAGGAGCAGGAGCAGGAGCAGGAGCAGGAGCAGGAGCAGGAGCAGGAGCAGGAGCAGGAGCAGGAGCAGGAGCAGGAGCAGGAGCAGTGCAGGCAGAGGCAAGCGGAGCAGAACAGCCGTAGAGCAGCCGTAACCACAATCCCCCGTAACACTTGTGCTTTTTACAAGGAGGGGAGAAACTAATTAAACACTCAAATCCCCAGATGGAATTTTTATTCAGAGTGTTTTTTAAGAAGACGACACGGCACTCGTATGAGTCGTGCCGCACGAGGTTGCCCTATATTTCCCCCATATTGCTTTTGTTAATAAAAAATGGTATTTTGGGGCATTTTTTTAAAAAGGAGAAAAGGAGACTCGTTTTGACCTCCGAATCCCATTATCCGGTAACGGCCAAGTTATGTGCCAGAATGGACTAATATAGCCATGTCTATTGAAGCATAATCCACACAGATTTTAATTGCTGTTCCCCTGGGGGAGGCGGAGGGTGCGTGTGTGTGTGTGTGTGTGTGTGCGCGTGTGTGTGTGTGTGTGTGTGTGTGTGTGTGTGTGTGTGTGTGTGTCTTGCCAAATCCACTGGGGATGAAAGAGGAAGTGGTAACACTCCAGACTATTTATTCTTCCAGAAAACAGTGTTGAAATGTTGCTTTCCTAATGAGGTTTTTAATTCTTTTGTTGCACATGTTCTTATTGTGCCATGAGCTGATTGTTTTTATGACCTTCAGCAGATCTGTAAAGGTTACAGAAACCAGTAAGATCAAATGTGAAAGAAAGGGTCTTCTAATACACTGAGATAAACATCACAAAATTCCTCAGTAAGTCTTTGAACATCAATAAAACAAAAAATCTAGGCAATTCTGTAATGTTATTGTCTGGTCTGGTCCCCCGTTAAGGACATGTTTGAGCCAGCCTCAGTGTGTCTGTGTGTTTGTGTGACTTCTCCATTATGGCTCTGTTTCAGTGTGTCTGTGTGACTTCTCCATTATGGCTCTGTTTCAGTGTGTCTGTGTGACTTCTCCATTATGGCTCTGTTTCAGTGTGTCTGTATGACTTCTCCATTATGGCTCTGTTTCAGCGTGTCTGTGTGACTTCTCCATTATGGCTCTGTAATCACATTTTCCCTCCGCCGCTGATGGTTCATTGGCATCGGACGTCACATTCTATTTTTCCGAGCGCACGAGACACGCGGCGATGCGTCCAATCACGACTGACGTGGGAGAGGGACCTGAGAGGAATCACAAAATGACACGTCTACCTTTCCCTTTGGAGATGACTCTGAGACAGAACGAATGTACTCAATCAGCACAGCAATAATTAAAAAGTGATATCCTTTCTCTTTGTATTTATCACTGTCTATCTATCTGCCCCCCTAACCCCCCCCCCCGCCAGAAAAAAAAACTGCCTTCCAAGCTTTTTTCCTGGGAATTGAAGGACAGTAAGAAACTTCCGGTCAGTGTGAGGCACTAAATCATGTTTAGGCAAACAAACAAACCAACGAACAAACAGGGACTCTACACACTCACAGCACAACACCCCATGCAGAGAGGGGAAGGGTCAGATTAGATAAGACCTGTTACGCAAGCCTGTTACGAACACACAGAGAGCTTAGCAACACAGGTGACGGTGAACGCTGGTATGTGTATGTGAGGTTCTCTGTGCATGTGTGTTTGTTTTGCAGTGTATGAATGCATGCAAATATTTTTTGCGTATGTAAAAACCATTTACCATTGTAAACACCAATTACCATTACCAGTGGGTAAGTCACTGTGGTGTGTGTGTGTGTGTGTGTGTGTGTGTGTGTGTGTGTGTGAATGTGTGTATATGTATTTGTGTGTACACCGACACCCTCACAGGCTTGGCCTTGTTGAAACACACACTGCTCGGCAGCCAAAGCCCTGGTCAGGTTATGGCTGAGGCTGTGAGCACACAGAGCCCAGCTTTATTACAGGTAACTGGAAGACAAACAACAGTCCGCGCTCGGGGGGTTGTGGACACACTCTGGTGGTAAAATCAACCGGGCAGAGGAGGCACAAGCGCTCTCCTGTGGCCCTGACCGACTGGGCCAAAACCAGAGTGCTCAGGATTAGCATGTTTTGGTTGTTGCTATACTAAGGACAGCTAAATTTAGCACAGGGCAATTTAGTATGCGGAATCCGTCTTGCTGAGGATTTAATGAAGCACTTTAGCAGCAGAATGTCATTAACGGGTCCAAATGCGCTTCGTAGTTCAGCTATTAATAATCTTTGTGAGAGAAAAGGACATTTTGAGCAGCGGATTGATGAGTTCAATGTAAAACTATTTAGAGAACTCGAAATTTAGAGCAGAAATGCTTCAAAATCTTTGGGCAGATTGTTCAGACAGAAGAGCATTTCATACCAACTTACATGCATCTTTCACTTGAATCAATATTACATGTTTTCCACAATGTGTTATTGATTTATACTTATAAATCTTTTCCAGAGAAACCCAGCATTGTCCATCTAAATTACATATACGGCTATTACATTGTATAGTTACACCTTTCTAGGCCTAGATATTATCAAATATTCCACAGTACTTTTCTCTCTCATTTTAAGTGGCCACAGTGGGAGTGCTTGGTGTTTTGTGAAAGGATATTTGTAACAGCCTTTGGGGTCAGATGGCAACACCTTCCACCCTGATGGTGTCTCGGTCAGTCAATACTGTTCGTTACACACGGCCTATTTGAGGAGGGATCGAAGCAAGGTTACAAGCCAGCCGGGTTCTTACCAATACGGCCAATACGGCTGTTGTCAAAACGCATCAGTTAGATAACGCCTGGAGATCCGATGCATGGCGGCGGATAAAACAGCCCTTGTTAACACTAAAATTAGCAGGTGGGAGTCGGAGGGAATAACGAGAGTGACCTTCGCAAACCCGGCTGGGCCCTGCCGATCGATATTCCTCTGCATGTTTTAACGAGGTAATCAGTAAGACGTGCTTTTAAGAGCATCCCAACGAGAGGGGAGAGCTGCGGTAAAACCCCCTGACGTCAATAGCCATTAAAATGGCCGGCTCCACACTCTACAATCATTACAGTGCGAAAATGAAGATATTAAACGTTTCAATTCGGCCATTAAAAGCACATTCCACTTCCTCTTGAACACTCTACCCCCCTCCCCTTATCTCTATGTTTAAACTGCGTTGTGTACCGAGCCAGGGCAGGACTTTTATAGCATGCGCGCGCAGTAAATCATTTTAGACACCCGAAGCAGTTTTTTCCAGAGTAAAGTCTGTTGTTTGGGACACGTCATACACCCACACTCCACACATACCAACGGTGGCAGGGGTCAAGGGTCACGCCCCGCCACCACAGAACACACTCACCGGGGGCTGTGTTTACCTGTGACACAGCTATGCGTGCATGTGAACATATGTGTGTGTATTTACTCGGCTCCGGCTTGTTTACCCTCATATCCTTGTGTGTGTTTGCTTGGTCTACTGTGCGTCCAACCCTGTTATTTACTCTGTGGCGTTGACAAGAGCACCACTGCATTTTTGGGATACTTGATATTGTGACTTGTATTACACATTTGAACTATTCTTGAGGTCATGGAATATAACTGCTCCTTCCCCCCCCCCCCCGAGATGATTCATTGATGATCATCCACATTCTTTTTCTTTTTTCTGAACCACCCCTGTGTCAACAAACAAAAAATGAACAAAATCAAAAAACAAAATCTGATTCTTGGGTCAGTAGCTGTCAGTATCCTGCTCACCCCATCGCAACACACTATAGACTAGTCTTCCTTGAACAAACCTTCTGTGCAAAACCCAAAATAACTGAAGTAACTGATAGTAGCTCTGTGGTCACATTTGTTTTTTAAGCTCATAGTGGGGACACATTATGTAGTAGCCATAAATAAACAGACAAAGGCAGAGTCTTAGGCAAACATCAAAACCTCCTGCATCCTCCGACCAGGCTGGCTTTAGGCACCGAGGGTGGAGGCAACAGGCGATCTTTGATGCTGGCGAGCGAGTGAGTTTATCCGTCGTGGACGCCGGGGACTAAACAGTGATTATGTGAGAGATGAGCGCCCACACGAACGCTGGCTAGGACAGTGATGTTTGAGAAGTGTCTGTTTCCTCTGCCCAACCTGTCAACAGCACCAGCCACTGAAGAGGGGCACACCCAACATGGTGAGACTCTGTTTAGTCTGCAGAGCAGCGGGCTCGTCAACAGTCACTTGTGGTGTTGTGATATTTAGAATGATGAGAGAGAGAGAGAGAGAGAGAGAGAGAGAGCGAGAGAGAGAAAGAGAAGAGACTCACAGCAAATATACTGTACCATAATCACTTCTCCAAAAAAGTCCACTTGCTCGGTATGTAGGCAAGATTTTGTGTGTATACACCAAAAAGTGTTGACAAAACTGTAGCTCTGATACTGACCAATAATAGGAGTGATACAGTATTTCAAAAATAGTTGAGTGATACGTTGGTCAAGAGCATTCAGTAGGAGCACAATATCAGTCCTGCTGCTCAGGGCGCGGTGAAAAAATAAACATGCAACAGCTGCTGTAAACACCATTTGTAGTTCTTCACCAGACTGAAGACTGCACCACCTCCTGTCTGTATAGTGTGCATGTGTGAAAGGATTAGGAGAGAGGGATGCCAATCTCTTTGGAAGTTTCTGGACTGGTTCATATAACTGCATCCTGTTGATATTTTTACTTGAGGACAGAGACAGAGACTCATTTTTTCGTTGTTTTTTTCCCCTGACTAATGTCAATTAATGCCCATACTTTTATTTCAGTAACAATTCCTCACATGAATCCCTGTCTCTACATTCAAAAAGAAACACCATTCGGCTCTCAAATATTTGTCATGATGGATATCATATGAAAAAGGAAACATTAAAATTCAAATTCAAACATTCAAATATTTAAGCTCCAATATTGGCCTTTCACACGTCAGCATATTGGAATGAATCTGGAAATAAACAGCTGAGTGTTTGCTATTTCCTGGTATACGGGTCTGATAATAGCAAAGCGTATTTGCATTACACATTGGGTTAAACTTATGACATGATGACAAGTAGTTTAGACACTGTGGTATTAAAAGAAACAGTGGCTATACTATTTTAAACATCTGAAAATGGAGGAAAACTATTCTAAAAGAAACATATTTAACAGGGCGGTATTTCTGTTAAGATATTTAAGTCAAATCTGTTTGTTTGTTTACTTTTCTGTTCCTCTGTATCTGTGATAAAACTTAAAAAAAATAAAGTGTAAAAAAAAAAGAAAAAAAAAGAAAGATATTTAAGTCAAAAATGAATGTCAGTCTACATGAATCAACGCTTACTTGACCAAACACAAAAACCACACAAATGGGATGTTTTGGAGGCCGTGCTGCTCGGCACCACATGAGATGTGAAGTTGGTTGTGGTGCTCAGCGGGCCGGCGGTGGGAGAGCTGTGGGAGGACAGGCTGTGTGTTTGGGTGTCCTTGAGGACGGCCGTGGCGAGCCCCAGGGTAAGGTTAACACTGAGAGAGGGAGCCATACGCCGGGGCCCGCTCCCCCACTGAGAATCGGCCCAGCCTTGACACTGGAGGGGGAGAGAGAGAGAGAGAGAGAGAGAGAGAGGGGGGGGGGGGAGAGAATAATAATATATATGTTTGTGTGATCGTGAGAGAGAGAGAATATGTGTGTGTATATATACTTGTGCTAGAGAGACAGAAAATTAGTTATCGTGTGTGTGTGTGTGTGTGTGTGGTGTGTGTGTGTGGTGTGTGTGTGTGTGGTGTATGTGTGTGTGTGTGTGTGTGTGTGTGTGTGTGTGTGTGTGTGTGTGTGTGTGTGTGTGGAGTGGACGAGTGCTGACATACACCTCTGGTTCAGACATAGAAGTGAACAGACATACTGCACATCAAGCTTCCGGCGAGACAGAAGTGTTTCTATGTTTATATATGTTGTACAGAGACACACAGAGAGAGAGAGAGAGAGAGAGAGAGAGAGACACACACACACAGAGACAGAGGAAGAGACAGAGAGAGAGAGAGAGAGAGAGACAGAGGGAGAGAGGGAGAGAGAGAGAGAGACAGACACAGAGACAGAGGAAGAGACACAGAGAGAGAGAGAGACAGAGGAAGAGAGAGAGAGAGAGACAGACACAGAGACAGAGGAAGAGACAGAGGGAGAGAGAGAGAGAGAGAGAGAAAGAAAGAGAGAGAGGGGGGTAGGGAGTGGGAGGGGGCCCTGCCTCAGCATTGGAGGGCTTTAATAGAATCCTGGCCTGGCCATTATCAAGCCTCTAGACTGCTACTTTAATAAAAGCCCCCTTTGCAGGAGACTGATTAGAAATATCATTTCCTGGTGGAGGCTCCCTTTCTCATTAAAGCTGGGATGCAAGGAAGGAGGGATATATGGAGAGAAAGGAAGGGGGTGGGATGGGCTGGGATGGATGGAAAAGACAGGCGTATGGAGTTTATGTGAATAGGTACAGTATGGGAGATAGACAGACTTGCGTGGGAGATAGACGGAGCTGTACTTCTAATACACACACACAAGTTGAAATACGGCCTAATACGGAATCCTGTGGTTTAAATTTGACACACATTTATTCTCACACACTCTCAAAACACACAAACACACACACGCGCACACACACACACACACTCACGCAGTCTTTCTCCCAAACACACACATACACACACACACGGGGCTTATCTAATTCCGCCCTTTGATTTGTTTCCATGGTTTAATCTGCCAGCACTCTTGCCTGTCTCTCAACACATGCATAAATAAATCAGAGGCTTTATAAAGATACTGAGAGAGAGAGGGAGAGAGAGAGGGAGAGAGAGGGAGAGAGTGAGAGAGACAGAGAGGGAGAGTGAGAGAGAGAGTGAGCGAGACAGAGAGAGAGAGTGAGAGAGCATACTCCCTATTTTTACTGCCCTGACCTACATACAGCCTCACTAGTCATTTTTACTGCTGCAAGCAACGCACACTACACTCTGGTCTATAAGATGCTATTACTATTACAAACAATTTATTTATGTATTTATGTATGTGTTTATTTATTTACGTATTGTTAATATTATTATTATTATTAGTGTGATTGATAAATCACAGAATCACAACCACGCTTCTCTGAGATTTTCCCCAACTTCAAATGAAAGATTATAGAGTGCAAAGCTCTATTTTTCAGTTCAACCACTCCATGAAGTTTATATGTCTGGCCATTATCCGAAGATGGTCTGGTATGTGACATAGCATGGTAATATGGTGCTGACGATACAGTGGATATGCCACTACTTTACAGGCACAAGACCTGGGTTTAATTTCTGGCAAAATCAGGATGCTTTTCTAAGTCACTTTGGACAAAAACATCTAAATACTTTCCCTTTTTAACAGGACAGACGGTTTATCTCCCGGGGTGACCAGGAAATGGAGCCACAAATACCACTGCTCATCAGCCGCCATTTTTAAATAAATGAGAATAGCACCAGCAATGCTGTTTAATAACAGTCTATAGTTATGGAGATAGAATAGATTCACAAACAAATGTCACGCGATTCACAAATGTATTTCCTGATTCACATACAAATGTCACGCGATTCACAAATGTATTTCCTGATTCACATATACATCTCATGTGATTCTCAAAAGTATTTCCTGATTCACATACAAATGTCACGCGATTCACAAATGTATTTCCTGATTCACATGTAAATGTCACGCGATTCACAAATGTATTTCCTGATTCACATGTAAATCTCACGAGAATCACAAATGTATATCCTGATTCACACATAATTGTCACACGATTCACAAATGTATTTCCTGATTCACATGTAAATCTCACGAGATTCACAAATGTATTTCCTGATTCACATGTAAATGTCACACGATTCACAACTGTAAACACTGTTACATTTATTTACAGACTAACGAACGTGCATTTACAAAGTGCTGGCCATTGGTGAACATCCCTGCATTTGTGAATTTTTGACACTTCCCTGACGCCCTTGATTCACCAATTTCCCCAAAAAGGACATTCTCTGCAGCCTCTCAGATGTCTCTCACAATTTCAGCCAATCACATCAACGTAAATTCAATGGCATGATTCAATGTGACCACACTGCGTTCCATCTGCACAGTGTCCAGTTATGTGGATTACTACAACATAACAGACATCTGCATATAACTGAACAGAAACCATGTTTGAATGGTGTCTTGTAGCTGCCTACCAAGTGGAAATGTAACATGTTTATCTTGTTAAATGTCTAAGTCATAAGTGATTGAACATTCTTGAACTATGAATATTTGAAAGAATGTCTAATCATCCAACCTGCCAGGTTGCTTTCCCGAGGTAGAGCAGCTGCAGAGGGCCCTTTAAACTGCTGGGTAGCCATTGGACCAACACGGCAAAATCGGTTGCTATTTAACCCAGAAACTGAGTAATTGGGCAATGCTGGGTTAACCAAATCCAGACATATGGGTTTACTGCATCCAGTAACTACAAACCATATGCTGGTTTATGTTAGAATAACACTACATCGTGTTTAGCTAGTTTAATGTTAGCTCTGTTAGCTAAGCATTATCAAACATTAGCTAATGTTAGCTGTCAACAAAATTTGCAAACTGCAATGGTAGCAACCATCATTCAATCATTTCACAAAGGGCATGTCTGTACTGGATTAAAAAGAGTTAAAAGTCACTCCCACACGCTATTCAGTCATAACCTCCAATTTACATTCATGTGACTGGCTGAAATTGCAAGAGGCGTCTGATAGGCTGCAGAGAATGTTCTTTAAAAAAAAAAGAAGAAAAAAAAGCATTGGTTTAATTAAGGCGCATCAGAAAAGTAAAAAAAATCACAAATAAATGCAGGGATGTTCACAAATGGCTAGTCTGTTTGTATAAGGAAATAAATCTGTGAATCATGTGACATTTGTACATTTTGAAACTATTATAACTCCATAAATAGTTTGTTTTGTATGTATATATATATTGTTTATGTTTTGCTCGTGTTAATTCAAAGTTAACTTATAACCTACAATAAAAAAGCCACTCGTCTAGCTCCAGCCAACAGCTAATGGGGTAACAAAACGGCCAATACCAACACAGGACTCTAACATTAATGTTTACAGCTTTCACTGCGCATTTTAACATTTGAACCCACTTCATGGACACTCATC
>NC_045177.1:9370059-9392559 GCF_900700415.2 Clupea harengus
ACTTCTGTATAATTTC
Organism: Clupea harengus; assembly: GCF_900700415.2. Classification (NCBI taxonomy): domain Eukaryota; kingdom Metazoa; phylum Chordata; class Actinopteri; order Clupeiformes; family Clupeidae; genus Clupea; species Clupea harengus. The sequence goes on from NC_045177.1 coordinate 9,370,076, forward strand.
AGTGTATGTTTTTAATGAAGGGTTCTATTTGAACAGTGTGTGTGTGTGTGTGTGTGTGTGTGTGTGTGTGTGTGTATCGGGGCGTGCATGTGTGCTGATAGAATGCTGTAGCCAGAGAGCCCTACTTCACATTTTTTGCCAGCAGCCCCCACTGGTTTCCCCTCTTCTCAATAGCAGGCACTTGGCTGCTCCTTTAGCCGAGGCATGTCACTGTCTTTAATGGACTCTGACAAACACACAAATCACTGGACTGGTTTCCTGGCAACCGGAGGGGATACTGGACCCTGGTGGAGCCAAAAATGTGCTCGGGGAGAGGAAATTGATTCCATAGAACTGTTCAAAAATGACCAAGTCAATAGCCGGCGAGCGCAGCAGCAGCAGCAAAGCCCGAGCATTGATTGGTGCTTGTGTTAGCCTGCCAGCCGATAAGACGAGCCGACTGATGCCGCTGGCGAGCGGCCAAGACCCGCGGCATATATAGTGCATGAGAGCAGAGGCTTGAGGTACCGTGCTAGTCCGCGATATGCGATATAAGCGATATGCTCCTCTACATATCTATTTCTTTTTTCTTTTTTTTTTCTTTCTCGCCCACCATTTTTTTTTTTCTTTCTTCAACCACTCCCTCTGGCGATTCTGCTCTGCTCTCTGGCTCCCTCGTGTGGCTGTGCGCAGAAGTGGCCTGAGAGAGCAAGGTAACCCCCTCCTCCGCTGATAGAGAGCTCTTTCAAAGGTCACCTCTGGGTGTGTCGTCCAGCGGAAGAGTCATTGATCCCGTCCTGTTTACAAATACCTAATCATCACATTTAAATCATTAACCAACATCCCTATTTGACCAGTGTATTCATTTACATAGTTAATGCAGAAGCCATGTTGGGTACACAATGTCATCTTCAGATAGAGACAAGCCCCTCGTTATGTTTTTCTTTATTGTTTACTCAGGGAGAACGATATCGTATGTCTTTCCCTATGGTTTTTCAGAACAATAAGTGATCAAACTGGTTGTTATCTAATCTGTGAATTCCTCCAGGGTGTTGGGAGTAACCAAACACTCATCATTACACTTGACACTTACGCCGCTCAGCCACAACATTAAAACCACTTGGCAGGTGAAGTACAGAACGTTGATCATGTTGTTACCATGGCACCTGCCAAGGAGTGCGATGTATTATAGGCAACACGTGAACAGTCAGTTCTTGAAGCTGAGGTGTTTTTTAAAAACGACGAATGGTTGGATGACTGGGTCAGAACATTTCCAAAACGGCAACCAAAACGGTCCGCAGGAAGGACAACTGGTGAACCGGAAACAGGGTCATGGACGTCCAAGGTCCGATCCCACATGAGAGCTTCTGTAGCACAAATTGCTAAAAACCTTAATGCTGGCTGTGATAGAAAGGTGTCAGACCACACAGTGCATCACAGCTTGCTGCTTATGGGGCTGCGTAGCTGCAGACCAGTTACAGTACCCAGACTGGCCCCTGTCCAGTGCCTATTATGGGCATGTGGGCGTCGGAACTGGACCATGGAGCAGTGGGAGAAGGTGGCCTGGTCTGATGAATCACGTTTTCTTTTACATTATGTGGATGGCCGGGTGTGTGTGCATTATGTGGATGGCCGGGCGCGTGGGCATTATGTGGATGGCCGGGTGTGTGTGCATTATGTGGATGGCCGGGTGTGTGTGCATTATGTGGATGGCCGGGTGTGTGTGTATTATGTGGATGGCCGGGTGTGTGTGCATTATGTGGATGGCCGGGTGCGTGGGCATTGTCTACCTGGGGAAGGGATGGCAGCAGGATGCACTATGGGGAAGAAGGCTAGCTGGCGGAGGCAGTGGAGAAACCCTGGGTCCTGGCGTTCCTGTGGATGTTCCTTTGACACCTGGCTAAACTGTTGCTGCAGACCACGTAGAGCCCTTCATGGCAGCAGTATTCCCTGATGGCAGCAGTATTCCCTGATGGCAGTGGCCTCTTTCAGCAGGATCATGCGCCCGGCACACGGCAAAAAATGTTCAGGAATGGTTTGAGGAACCTGACCAAGAGTTCAAGATGATGACTTGGCCTCCAAAATTCCCCAGATCTCAATCTGATCGAGCATCTGTGGGATGTGCTACAAAAAAACAAAGTCCGATCCGAACGTTGTGGAGTATATGCCTGGACAGGTCCAAGCTGTTTTGGCAGCATGAATGGGACTTATACACAATATTAGGCAGGTGATTTGAATGTTGCGACTGATCGGTGCATTTACAGTGCTAAGACATGAAGACTTAACATCTATACTAAGTATGGTCATCATGATCCCCACCGCATCTCAAAGAACAGAGAATAGAACTTTAAAACAGTTAACAGTTAAAGATGGCGGAACATGGGAAGGTTCTTTCTCTATCCATTATCTGAGCTTTGTTGTTCACATTCTGGTGTTCTAATAGCCTCTGTGCCCATTTGGGATAACTGGAATAACTGCTGAGGTCGGAACTGCTTTGTGCAATTATCCCTTTGAACAGGCGCTCCGTTTCCCAGGTGTTGTTAATTAATCTGGCCCCTTCAAAGCAAATGGCTGTCAGGTGTGTTTAGAGAGGAGGTTTTGGAGAGAGGTTGACTGTGCAACACGAGCTGTTCATTCATTCCTTTGGGATGCTATACAAACGCCTGCCTTTTTTTTCAGTCTGCTGTTTGATACAGATGTAAAATGAGTCAACTGATGCAAGAGTGAAAAGACACATCAGAATGCACAAACACACACCACAAGTCTCACCATCTAATGACGGAGTCATGGTGTTGGGACTCGAAGGAAACCAAAGGATGTTGACTAACAAAAGAATGCCATGCACGCCAATGGTGTCATACTCTTAACCTTGAACTTGACAGAGTTCTCTTGTTCTGTAAAAATGATAAGGGAACCAAATCGGATTACAAACAGAAACACTAAGAGTGAAACTTAATTTCATATTGCTGCCACGGTTTGTGTAAATCTGTAAGAGTTGCAGTTGTTTTTACGAATAAAACAAAGCAATCCAAAACTATTTTCAAAAATTTCACTACACAATATTTCACTTTCAAACTACTAACCCATCTGCTAACAGTCTCAGTAAACAATCACAATATTATCCTGACAATCTTTTTGACAATAGATTTGCTTCTAAACCGAAAGAAATACAGTTTGTTATTTTATTGTGAAGATTTTACCACATGCTTACAGGACACTGTACAGAGTAAGACAACATTTAAATAACGGTTTAACGGAACAATGCATTCACACATCCAGCTGTTGCCTTCATTATTGTCCATCACGGAAGAATCACAGTAACGTTTCGCAGCGGTACGGTCATGTCCGCCCACACGAAACCAACATAATTGAGATTCACGTCCCTGAGCTCATTTGGCAGACCGACAGACAGGAGGGGAGAGGAGCTGAACAGCTGGAGGTGAGCTTAGGAGGACTTTATGAAACGAGAGTGAGAAGAAAGAGCAGAGGATAATGATGGCTCTGGTTCCTCACAGACAAACACCCAGTTGTGTACATACACTCCCATGAGTATTATGAGGCAGAGATTGTTGTTTTAAAAAAATAAATTGCAATGGTTAACTGAAGCTTAATGGTTGCTGAGAACAGAAGATGTCTGTCGGATAAGAATGCCTACTGTGATTAGCCTATAGATATTTAAATGAGCAATTGATACACAATATAAACTCATTCTAAAGGTCTCTGAGTCTTTGGTAGAGTTGCGTGTATGTGGTCCACTCAAAGGCAATGCAGCCTGTATGGCACATTCTGCCATAGGATATATGACGATAGAATCATCTTTATTATGACGCTATTGAGTGTAGCATACAGCGGTCCAAAATGTTGCAAAATGTTGCTTCGACAAATCCACAGCATATATTTAGACCGTTATATACATGTAACTGAAAACATGTGTAATTACCGTTCCTTAAGACAGAAGGTACATTAAAGTCGTCTTCAGGAGGTGTAAATACAATAGTCTACAGTGTGTAGTCCTCGGAGTATAGACAGGAAATAGGAAAAACAGAGAAGAGCCATTTTGTTGTGTGCTTTAATACCCCTGTGTTTCAGTCTGCGCTCTCAACAGAACCATGTAGAGATGAAAAAGAGAAGCCTTGCATATCAATCCCAATAAAGAAGTGGTTCATTCTATCACAGGGCGTTGGCACCAACACACAATGAAACCAGACAAAAGAATGATTGTGAAATAAGGCGTTTCGTTCCATGAAAATAAATTCCATTCTTTCCGAACCTGCATTGTGTGTATTGTTTTTGGCCGATGCCTTTATGCAAAGCCGTGGATGGGTTGAATCCACAACAGTGAGCTGCGCTTCGTTACATGCGGTCACGTTTGGACTACATTTCCCATTGTTTGGCTGTTAACTGTCATGTATACACTATTTGGTTAACCACAATTGATGACACTCGCGTGGGGAGAAGCATCACTGGTGAAGTCATGCTTGGTGAGGGGATGGTACTCTGAATCCCTAAGCAAACCATCCCCAACAGATGAATTCATGTTCGTTTCATAGATTTAGTGCTCCACTGACAAAACAAACGTTCTCACACTACATTAGGAAACAGATGTAAAGTTGAAGGGATGTCTTATGTAAATTCATTATAAATGTAATATTAAGCTTCACTTTATCCATAAGAATGCACTGCTTTTTAAGTGTTATTTTTTCAGATCGTTCAGATATTTCTGTTGAGAAGGAATACTGGCTAATTTGCAAAACTGCACACACAGAGGACAAACAACCTGAAGCACATATGATGGAACCCTGTTTGTCCCACTCAAGCCACCGTTCAGGCTTCAGACCAAACAATCTGCTTTAGAACCACATTCACCTCCATTTAGAAAGATCCAGTGATGTACAACTGGTGACAATATGGACGCTCAGATGACTCACAATCAGTCACACAAATGTTCGGTCACAGGTCCTTGTCATACTGAACACACACCCATATAATTCACAATGAGGAGAAAATTCAGACGTCAATACCCAACAAGGACACAAAGGATTGAGGAGAGAAAGACTTCAGGGTGTCACACTGCCTGCCTAAGAAAACAAGATTCTTAATTAGGGAAAAATAGAATTAAAATAATATAGAGAAACATGTATTATCATAGCACACATTTCAGTAGGGTTATAAATGAACTGTTTCAAAAGAAATAAAAGATGAAAATAGAGAAAATAAAAGCTGTATTCTATGCATAGAAAACAGCTGAGAAAGATGTCTTGCTTAGAGGTCTCTCTACTCCCCATCCCCTCGTTATTTGTCTTCCTTTTCAGCCTGTCGCACGTTATGCTGAATAAATCACTGTGAGGAATCGGGTAATCCCTGACACCATGAAATTCTTACTCCATTATTACTCCTATCTAGTGCAACACCAAGGGGGGGAGGGGTGGGGGGCAGATTTGTGTTTTAGAAAAAACTTCATGGTAGCATCCTAGATTACACAGCTAATTTGCAATGTGAGAGGCAGCATATCGTATTAACAGTAGAGGATAATTGACTTAAAAAGATATTGACTGGATGTGAAAAGAATAATTTGCCACTTGGAGACCATGTTAGCGAATGGCTCAGACACATATCACAGAAATGTAATTATTATTTCATGCATTACATTTAAAGCGTCATGGGTATCCACTAGTGCTTTTGGGCTATATATGTTACCGTACACTGCAGCTGACCTATAGATTATAATCGCTCGTTTCCAGACAGCACGTACAGTTTTTTTGGATATGTCATTTGTTGTTGTATTGCTACGAGATATCTGTTGTTGAGACCAACCTATTTCTTAAACTGAATGGTGTGCTGTTCTGGCTGTTTTCAATTTAAAGGAAATAATGTGTTGAAAGTAAAAACAGCTGTAAATTCAGGAAAGATGAACCAAGAGCCACTCAGAACGTGTGTTCCATTGTAGACTCCACTCACTATACACAAACTGAAATACTGTTTTTGGCCAAGCTGAAGTCCCAGCCTTCCTTGTCTCTCAGTAATAAAGCACGGATCCAGCGTTTCCTTGAATCTTTTCTTTTCCTCCCACATGTTCATCCCATCACCTCCATTCTGCCATTAGATTTTCACCTCACAGTGAGGAGTCATGTCTCCCTTCTCTCCTGCGGATCATTTAAGTCTGGTCAAACTTGTATTTCAAGGACATGAAAAATGTCAGTTTATTCGTTCTCATAGGAAGATATATATGTATGTACAGTGCCGTCTCTGCCAAAACACAGATTCATGAGCAACTGACAAAATATTTTCTGCATTTTCTATAAGACATCTGGTAAGACTCTATTAAAAAGTGAAATATTGTTTATTGTAATGTCTGCAGCTCAAATCAGGGATTTTCCACGGGGCTGTTAAGTGAACCTGGACGTTTAGCGCCAAACACAGCTGTGGTGACGGGTTTTTCCCCACGAAGCAGAAGCGATCTCTTTCTTTCCAAGTCTGTACTCCAACCACGCAAGCCAGTCAAGTCAAACACATACTATATAACCACTATCTAACGTGGGGGACCTGAGGAAAAATGGTGTAAAAATATTAGATGGTTTGATCAACTACCTGTAACTGAAATGTGCTATCATTACAACAATATATCTCAACAGGTCTTCCTAGTTTAAAAAGTGATATTTAATAAAAAAAACAATACAGTGTGTGTTATTCATTATAATACAATGTACATATTAATATAAGGTATGGTCACTTTTGTTCACCCTATGGCAATATAGCTCCGCCCAGTGGAAACAGGAGGACATCTCCTCAACTCCATATCAGCAAAAACATGAAATATTTACAATTAAAAACTCAGCTTGGCAACAGAGGCCATCTGTGGCACAGCTGAATCTGAGCTTCAATCTACGTCTCGCTCAGCCAGGACACACCAGTGTCTCACGTCTCAAAATGGCCTCCAGTGATTCCTGAGACTCCTCACCGCACTCATTGTGATTTCAGTTGGTTATTGTTATTGTTATCGTTTAAAGAGTCTTTCCCTCACGGCTCCATTGCTTAAAGTAGGCTACATTCCATATTGTAACTAGTGTTTTTACAGGTGGAAAGAGGAATGTGTCGCAGTAGATAAGTACAGGTTGCACTCTCACGCACACATGCCACTTAAAAGAAAAGGTTGACTTGGAGGGGGGAGATTCCCCTCTACACAATGTAAGCTGAAGCTGAATCATAATCTGTCACTGTACTGTCACACTGATACGGCAGTCACTGCGAATGGAAACTTTTACAAACACTGCCACAGTGACACAAACAGCAGCAAAGCCATTCCCAGTCTTGCATTACTAATCTACAGAACCTACTGAATCATTTGCAAAGTAAATAAGCTGATGCGAGTGTCCTCACTGTGCCAGCCAATCACATAGCCACAGAGTCCACATAGTTGCTACTTGCCTTTAAATACATCAAATTTGATGAAATCATTTATTATTTATTGGTGAAGTAAGCTGCATGAAATGATATTGTATTTGGTCTATTTGATTACTTTTCCATATGTGCCCTCGAAGCGTGTGTCCATACCCGTTCACAGGTTCATAAATAATTCAAAGGATCATTGCGTGTAATTGTTTTCCAATTAACATCAAACTAGTGTCTTTGTGATAAAGCCCAGCTTTATTGTAAGAACATTTTATGCATGACAGGATTAACTTAATGCAACCGTTTCCCATCTACATTCTGATGGTATACTTTAGGTTTGGTTATTTAAAAACAATCCATAGAAAATAAAGTATTTATACTGTATGTCATAAAATGATGACAGAACACCATAGAAGCATGCAAAAATGATGGTCACATATATTTACAATATTCCCTTGGTAATGTTTGGCAATAATTAATAGCTGAAAGAAATAAAGCCATTGACTTGAGGATCAAGATGAGACCGCAGTACGTTTCAGGCAGCACAGTGGCCCCAATATTTAAATGTTAAATAGACGTTTACAAGAGATACCACTTTCCCATCCCTTAAACACACATTAAACCTGAACATGAATACAAAGCACCACTTACACACAATAGCGCAACAATTTCACACAGCCATTAAGCTTCTTCCATTGCTGTTGTTTATCACTGGAGGAGAATATCAACATTTCACAATAATACATCAGCCAACCACAATTAAAATAAAAAAAACAACAAACAAACAAAACTTCCAAAGTGTTTCTTCAATGTCTCACATCTACAACATTACACTGTGTAAGGTGTGTCTGTTTACGCCTTCAGAGTATCTGACAGAACCACCACTTATTTTTTCACTCTAGTGTGTCTGCATTCCAGGCATGACTGTCCCTGACACCTACATATCCACCGTGCCACAGAGTGTTTGCAGAGTGAGTAGAACTATCTAATAACCATCTATCTCATATACATTCTGTGGTCGTCACATTCAAACTCAGCTTCCACGCTGACTAGAAACATACTCTCTCTCTCTCTCTTTCAAAACAGACAATCAGTTTCCGACGAAATAAAAGCACCGTCATCTAAAATAAGGTCTTCTTTTCCAACTCAAAGAGATCAGTAGAAGTAACGAACGCGTATCACATGTTCACCCGACTGCTGACCTGTGGGGCTTTAGTCTGTTCCATTGGAAGGCAATGCCCTGTAAAGGTCAGGCTGTATAAAGTGAGCAACAGTAATTAGGAGTAGATTATGCCATAGCATAAAAACTTCCACAACTCAGTAACTAAGATATACAATACAATCATTGTAATGACATACGTGCTACAAGAGACAATCTTTCCTCAAGATGTTAATCACACATAAAGAAAACAATGCAACGCAATATAATTCCTCATCATCAGGAATGAACATCCTGAAGACCTACAGTCCACTCTACGAGTTCAGTGTATGCCACCTTATTTTTGTTTTACCGTTTCAGTAATTTAGCAGACGCTTTTATCCAAAGCGACGTACAAGGGAGAAGTACAATATAACTATATAACTAAATATAACTAAATAAAAAATGTTTTAATATTATTATTATAATATACTCTGAAGTGCAGTGAATGTACGAATGCAACAGGTCAAAAGCACCAGTGGAAGTGGCGGGCTGGATCACCAGAGGTCGGGCTGGATCACCAGAGGTCTGGCTGGATCACCAGAGGTCTGGCTGGATCACCAGAGGTCTGGCTGGATCACTAGAGGTCGGGCTGGATCACCAGAGGTCTGGCTGGATCACCAGAGGTGGGGCTGGATCACCAGAGGTCGGGCTGGATCACCAGAGGTCTGGCTGGATCACCAGAGGTCTGGCTGGATCACCAGAGGTGGGGCTGGATCACCAGAGGTCTGGCTGGATCACCAGAGGTGGGGCTGGATCACCAGAGGTGGGGCTGGATCACCAGAGGTGGGGCTGGATCACCAGAGGTCGGGCTCCACCCAGACCACCTTCTGCTGCTCCTCCACCACCGTGTCCTGGATGAGCTCCAGCAGGGACGTCTCCCTCCAGCACTCGGGCTGCAGGCTGCGGGACAGACACGGCAGCTTGTCCAGCAGGGGCTCCTCCGCACGGGAGCTCTCCAGGAGCTGGGCCTCCGTGAGCTTGTGTCGCCGCAACATGTGTCTGTGGAGAGAGGGAGAGGAGAGAGGGGGGGGGGGGGGGGGGAGAGGAGAGGGAGAGAGAGAAGGAGAGATAGGGAGAGAGGGAGAGAGAGGGATAGAGGTGAAGAGAGGGGGAGAGAGAGAAGGAGAGGGGGAGATAGAGGGAGAGAGAGAGAGGGAGAGAGGGAAGAGAGAAGTAGAGAGGGAGAGAGAGGTAGAGAGATGGTTATGAAGTTATGTGGAAAGAGACAGAAATAAATAAAGGGAAACAGGAAATGCACTATTGATGAACAGAAGTATTGATGAACAGAAGTATTGGTGAGTTGGGGTTTCCCAGGAGATGTACAAAGATGAAAGGCAAATAGAGAAAACAAGCAGAGTGTCCATACTTGAGTCTGTTGATGCACTTGTGTTCAGTGGTGGCGATGAAGATGATGATGGGGAAGATCTCAGCTCTGTGGAGACGCCGCACACAATCCAGTCCCAGTGGCAGGACACAGTGAGTCCCCTAAAACAGCCAATCACAGCACAGCAAAAGAGCAACAGAGTTATAATGTGCCGGCTATATGGATATCATCCCATAGACTCCCTGAAGCACACCATGCGTATATATACAGTAATCAACGTCGCAAAGATCACATTCAGTGAATATTAAAAGCAGCTCCTCAATCCTAATCAACCTTATGGTTTCCATCGCACATGTTACAGTTTTTTACGATTGGATAAACACTAAAATCAAAAGTATTACACAATTATCAAAACCTTCACTCAAGGAGCAAAACAACGGCTCAGATTTGCACCACTATAAGCACATGTCAACATCACACTTTTTGCGAAACAATACACACAAGTGATTTGCGAAACACTAAACACACTTGAATGCTTTAGACACAGAAGTATATCAAGAAGTCATTTCCTTGCAATTCCAAAATACTGACTGTCAAATTACCACACCTATGAGCCTGTCAAATAAACACAGCCATCAAGTGCGCGAACACATGATTGCTTAATTGTAGACACACCAAACAGGTTTAAGCACTATAGAAATGCAGCAGATGAGTTAATCTGTCTTCAACCAAAATGGGAGGAGTCAGAAGAAGAAGAGTGAGGGTGACAGAATTCAGTCATATGCAATGTGTGTGTTTCATATGGTAACAAAATATGGTTTTGTTAAATTAGTGTATAGTTTTTACAAGAGTGTTTAATTTTGCAATGGATCTGAGGTGTTTTGCTCAATGGGTGTGTGGTTGTGCTAATTGTGTGAGGTGTTTTGAAAAACAAAACAAAGCAGTCAAAATCGTGTTTAAGCAATCGAGAAAAACTGTAAGTGAACCCACTGAAAATGAGGATTTGTATCAGTGAGAGCTTTGTGCCTGTTTTTTGACAGACTGTGGTAATCTGTGTTATGAGTGTGGTAGTTAGAAGCTAAGAGCTAGACCCGTCATGTGCACCACTTGACAAGGAGATCAAACCAAAAGATATCTAAGATGAGTCTTACAGTTTTTCTCAGTTGTTAACACACAAAAATTCGTCACAATTTGCACAACCTTGTTGCCTGGTTGAGCAGGCCGGTTTACAGTACTGTACTGTTCTCTGTGTGTACCGAAATAAAACTTTTTTTGCTGCATATTTGTGTGCTGTTTTATGTTTGACTATGAAAAAAGTAGGCCTACACTGAGACATTTTACAAAAGGAGAAATGGCTCATTCTCCAGAGTCATTGTCATTCATATGATGTGTTCCATTTCGATGATTGTGTTTTCAATTTTGCACTTCAGTGTGCTGTAAATGCTTGGTAGTGTGTACTCAATGAATGCTATGTGTGTGTCATTTGAAAATATGGCTGTGTGTACCAAATGAAAACACGAGTTCCATTTTGTGAACAGTTAAGAGATTTGATGGCAAAGAGTAATTTTGCAAAGGGAGTGTCAGGTTTAGCATTTTGTGTGTGAGGTTTTCAGTTTTCTGTGTGCAGTTTTGAGAAAGCCGTTGAGAAACGTGTGTTAACAACTGTGAAAAACTGTAATGGCATGTCTGCTGTAAAAGAGGTGTTTGTGGTGGACGTGTGTTATCGGTCCTGGCTCATCCACCCACCCTCTTCATGACCTTGTCCACGCCCTGGAGGGTGTAACAGTGGTGGGGGGCGCTGGGGTCTCCACACTCCTCCAGAACCTCCCCTTTCTGCACTCGCACCGCATGCTCACTAGCACTCAGGGTCTCTGAGAGAGAGAGAGAGAGAGAGAGAGACAAAGAGAGAGAAACAGGGAGAGAGAGTGGGAGAGAGAGAGAGGGAGAGAGAGAAAGAGAGGGAGGGAGAGAGAGATAGAGAGAGCGAGAGAGAGAGAGCGAGAGAGAGAGAGAGAGAGAGAGAGAGATTTAGTCTGGTACATCTCAATAGCCTACAAGGCACTACACCTTCATAATTTCTATGCATCATAAATGAACTGTGACATACATTCACCTCGAAGTGAAGAAAAAACGACTGAAACTACTGTCTGTATCTGTTATCTGCCATCAAATATGTTCCTGTCATAAAACCAGATCATAAATGTGCAAACGCCACGGTTCAGAGGAACTTCCTGGAAAGATAATGTCATTCTAAATGTAAACATAAGCATGAATTCAAGTGATTTACGATGTGAGAATGTACTGACTAAATGACTGACTCTAAATGTAACGACGCTGTTGCCAGGGACTAAAACTGACTCGCTGTATCCAACGCCAAGGTATTGTAAATGTGATATCGCTTGAGCACATACCAGGCTCACACAGCTTGTAGCCCTCGATCCCCGCCAGCCGTTTGTGGAGGATACGGCCGAGGACTGTGGGAAGGAGGAGGACTGGACGGCAGACGGGCGGGTAGTGGGGTGTGACCAGCGTATAGGGCATAAGGGTGATGCAGCTCCGGGGGGTGTTGCCATCACCTGGTGGAGAGGAGCATTACAACAGAGAAACAGTCATACTACTCTCCAGTCCAGTCTCTCGTCTCTATGCAGAACTGTGACTCGAAACCAGCTTCACACCAATCCTTCTGCTGTCAGTCAATTACATTTTTTTTACGATTGGATAAACACTAAAATCAAAAGTATTACACAATTATCAAAAACCTTCACTCAAGGGATCAAAACAACAGCTCAGATTTGCACCACTATAAGCACAGTCACACTGTGTACAACAAGTGATTGGCAAAACACTAAACACACTTGTGTACATTAGACACAGAAGTATATCAAGAGGTCACTTCCTTGCAATTCCAAAACACTGACTGTCAAATTACCACACCTATGAGCCTGTCAAATAAACACAGCCATCAAGTGCGCAAACACATGATTGCTTAATTGTAGACACACCAAACAGGTTTAAGCAGTATAGAAATGCAGCAGATGAGTTCATCGGTCTTCAACCAAAATGGAAGGAGTCAGAAGAAGAAGAGGGAGGGTGAGAGGGGGAATCCACAGAGGAGGAGAAGGAGGAAGAGGAAGAGGCGGAGGCCATGCCAGAGGCTGAGATCGAGGTGGAGGTAGAGAGGAAGAGGAAGACCTGAAGCAGGAGGAAAACGTGCTCAAAGAAGAAGAAGACCAAATGTATCAAATAAACTTGAAAGGAGGACGGGGGCCCATATTCACGCAAGAACAAGAGAGAGATCATAAACATGGTTTTCGCCAATAATGCTATCATGCTTAGAGAAATTCAAGCCAACATTATCAGTGACCATGCCATTTTCAATAATGTCCATCAGGTCTCTCAGTCAACACTGGCACACATCCTAAAAAGACAGGTTAAAATGAAACAACTTTATTTGTACTGTAATTTCAGTTTTTTTCTGATCTTTTTTTAATTGAATTGTAACCTGTACTGGATGCATAATTTTACGTTTGTCTGATATATGCTGAGCGTACAGTGTTATGCACACTACTGTAGTAGCATGAAAACTGGGACATGTTTTGTTGTGATTCTCCATGTTGATATGTTGACTGATTTGGGTATATGGAGAGAATTAAATAATATTTTCATCAGTTTGCAGCATTGGTCTTGTGTAGTTGTTTGGTGAATGTATTGAATATTTGCACTTTCTCTGTGTACTTCACTTACACTACTCTAATCACTGAGAAGTAGAATTGCTAAAAAGTGTTTTAGGTTTGCAACAGGTAACTGTGCTTAACTGGTACAAACAGAATTCAGTCATATGCAACGTGTGTGTTTTCATATGGTAACAAAATATGGTTTTGTTAAATTTAGTGTATAGTTTTTACAAGAGTGTTTCATTTTGCAAAGGATCTGAGGTGTTTTGCTCATTGGGTGTGTGGTTGTGCTAATTGTGTGCGGTGTTTTGAAAAACAAAAACAAAACGATTCAAAATCGTGCTTAAACAATTGAGAAAAACTGTATTATGGCCCAGTCATCCTTTACAGCGTGGGGAGTATGACTCAGGCAGATTCTTCTCCTTCTGCCTACTGTAATGGCCTGGCCTGCGATCAGTGTTTGACTCACCGGTCTCTCCTGTCTTCCCAAGGGCGTCCCTCTCCACACTGGACCCACAGCGGGTTGCGGGGCTGTCGGCTGGTGCTCACGATCCGCACGGCCTTCTGCTTCCCCAGGACACGCTCCACCCTGGGCAGAGAGAGAGAGAGAGAGGTGGGGGATAGGAGTGAAAACTGCTTCATTGTAGGACAGAGATTCCTATGAGCTTTATTTATGAGACAAAGGTACTCTGTGCTGCCAAAGAGAACAGAATTAAAAGAGAACAGGACATATGTGTGTGTGTGTGTGTGTGTGTGTGTGTGTGTGTGTGTGTGTGTGTGTGCGAGTGTGTTTGTGTGTGTTGTGGTGAGTGTGTGTGTGTGTGTGTTTGTGTGTGTGTGTGTGTGTGGTGGTGTGTGTGAGTGTGTTTGTGTGTGAGTGTGTGTGTGTGTGTGAGTGTGTTTGTGTGTGTTGTGTGTGGGTGTGCGAGTGTGTTTGTGTGTGTGTGTGTGTGTATGGTGGTGTGTGTGTTGGTGTGCGAGTGTGTTTGTGTGTGAGTGTGTGTGTGTGTGTGTGTGTGAGTGTGTGTGTGTGTGTGTGTGTGTGTGTGGGTGTGCAAGTGTGTTTTTGTGTGTGAGTGTGTGTGTGTGTGTGTGTGTGTGTGTGTGTGTGTGAGCGTGTGTGTGTGTGAGCGTGTGTGTGTGTGTGTGTGTGTGGGTGTGCGAATGTGTGTGTGTGCGAGTGTGTTTGTGTGTGTGTGTGTGTGTGTGTGTGAGTGTGTTTGTGTGTGAGTGTGTGTGTGTGTGTGTGTGTGTGTGTGTGTGTTATGGTGCAGTATGTTCTCTCTGTTAATGCAGTTGATAAGATTGCCTCTGCTATCCCTGTGCTTGAGAAACAAATGCTATGAAACACCAAGTCCATGGGAACACGGACTGAGACATTTTTTCTGCAGACGATTTGGCATTTTAAATTAAAACGTTTTCGAAACAACAAACTGCCCACTGCACCTTTCAAATCCAGAGGACATTTGTGAGGACTGGCCAAGATGAGATAAGACGAAGTACAGAAGGGAAACACAAACTGCCCTTAATCAAACCTTTGAAATATTAACTTGATGTATGACATTCTATTGGTCTCATTTTGAACCTCAGGTCTGTCGCTCATTAACAAAACTGGGGAATTCGGTTTCATTACTGAAATGACTAAATGCAATGGAATGTTCTAGTGTAATGTCTTACAGTGCAATGTCCCAGTTTGGCTCCTACCGTACTCAGTCACCCAACTTCACTATGTATACAGTGGTTCACTATTAGCTGACTGTCAGGACAAATAGATACACAGTAATTGTTCTGCTTTAGGCTTTAACGTTTCTGAGTCCGTAGAACTGAGCAGCTGTAAATAAGGATTCAGCAGACATGTCTTACCTTTTTGTGCGCTCTATGCTTGAAGGTCACATCTTCTATCGAATGAATCAGTAAACGCTGAGCTCTGAAGGACAGGACACAAGAAATGAAATAACCACAAAATGACCTAGTCTTAAAAATCTTCTCCAGGAAAATAATTTGCCCTTGAGTATTTTTCTTCTTTCTACTTCACACAAGAACATCAAATATTATTGATAAAACTGGACTGTATACCGCACTGAGTTTTTGACTGGCCTAGTCAAGGGGGTATTCTACTTCATTCAAGGCTTTCTCCTGCCTTTGGAAGAAGGAGTACTTTTAGGTATAACAGTCAGATTTCTAAACAGTCTTGAAGATGAAAGCAGTCTTCATACTCATTCGGCCAACAATGCCTAAGCATCTTCAAATATTCCTGATGCTAACGTTGACCACTACTTTGCTAGCACACTCTCAGAAGTGATTACAGGTGACTAAGCGTGCGCTTGCTTGCTGTCAGTCCAGTTCAACAGGAATATTCAAACACACTTGGACTGTCACCATTATCAAGTCAAGTCAAAGTCAAAGTCAAGTCAAGTCAAGTCAAAGTCAAGTCAAAGTCAAAGTGTTCATTGTCACATGCACCAAATTGCTTCAGCGCAGCAAAATTCGTATGACTTGGCAGGCAACATCTACGCAGACACTTTGGTGCAGCATTACAGTCTTCCTGATAGAGCTTCCTGAGCTCAAACCCTTAGGGGCAGGTACCTGTAGTAGTTGGGCACGCTACCACTCTTCATGACCTCTGACCCTGAGGGGCAGGTACCTGTAGTAGTTGGGCACGCTACCACTCTTCATGATAGACCCTGAGGGGCAGGTACCTGTAGTAGTTGGGCACGCTACCACTCTTCATGATAGACCCTGAGGGGCAGGTACCTGTAGTAGTTGGGCACGCTACCACTCTTCATGATAGACCCTGAGGGGCAGGTACCTGTAGTAGTTGGGCACGCTACCACTCTTCAGGTCCAGCAGCTGGCAGGGTGCACCAAGGCTGGCCCACAGGTGCCCTTGGTGCCGTGGCAGGTGTTGGTGACGTGCCAGAATGTTCGTTGCACTTGATGGAGAGGGGCGCCCGCGGCGACGCCCGCCGGCACGGACATGTTGACGCGCACGTAGAAGGAGTCCCCCGAGGTCACCTCGCCCGTCTTCAGCTGCTGCAGAAGGCCGTCGTACGCCTGGACAACAGGAAGAGGAATCAAACGGAAGATCATCCGCGAGAGAAAGAAGCTCTCGACAAGACAGTCGTCATAAACCACAAGGGGCCTTCAGGGTGTTTCTGAGGCCTCACCTCATTGAGCTGCCTGAACCTCAAAACATTCAAGTAGTCATTCCACGTGTAAATTTAGATATTTCATCACAAGGGGGCCCATACAGGCTGCATTTCATAAATAACAACTGCCATTTAAGTCTGCTAAGGTGGGTGTTTGATTATTGTTATTGTAACAGTGCAATTAGAATGACAATTACTCCAAAGACAGAAAATGACAGTGCTGTCACCAGACGCCTACTCTGAGCTGAGGGTCATTGGTGGGGCGTGGCAGTATGGAGGGAACAAGGGGGAACCTGGAAGCAGAATGGCCAGTATGTATCTCCAGAGGGAATAAGGGCAGGGAGTGAGAGAGTGAGAGAGTGAGAGAGTGAGAGAGTGAAAGAGTGAGATAGTGAAAGAGTGAGCGAGTGAGAGAGTGAGAGAGTGGGAGAGTAAAATAGTGAAAGAGTGAGATAGTGAGAGAGTGAGTGAGAGAGAGAGTGAGAGAGTGAAAGAGTGAGAGAGCGAGAGAGTGAGAGAGTGAGAGAGCAATGCTGGCCCTATATCTTGCTGTTATTCCACTTCATGGACATTTACATTTGAACTTGTAAGTGGTGATCTGCTCTCAAGATGTCCAGTTTCACTTGTGTCACCATTTTTCTGCTACTTTCCCAGGGACAGTTCTCTTATATAATAATAATAATAATAATAAAACTTTATTTATATAGCACCTTTCATGTAAAAGAATGCAGCTCAAAGTGCTTTAAATGGCACTCATACCAGTTTACATCGGTTTGCGGTGGAGAACTTTACATCTGTGGCGAACTGACCTCCGGTCAGTTGTAAGAGCTCTTACTCACCATCCTGGTTGGGCCTGAGTATGAGCTGGCAGGGCCCCTTCACTTGGCCCAGAGCCCACAGCGCCTCCTCCTGGGTGGAGTCCTCCAGCACCATCTGCAGGGCTTGCCTCTCCTGCTCGTACTTCACCTACCACACACACACACACACACACACACACACACACACACACACACACACACACACACACACACACACACACACACACACACACACACACACACAACACACACACACACACACACACACACACGACATATATGAGTCTTTATATTACAAGGTAACCTATAAGGAAAGGTTGCTGAAAGTTCAGCTCAACAGCCAATCAAATTACACCCCCCGCCAGTTCCGTGCCCCTGAAGCAACATGTTGTCCGAGCTCCGGAGTCCAAGCCAGACCCACTGTTTACAGAGCCAGGCCTGTGTGCGAACACCAGAGCGTTTCTGGGCGCACACACACTGAACAGACAGCCAAGGAGCCGTGAGCAGCACTTTGTGGAATTTGACAAAAAGTGAATTTGATCCGAATCACAAATTGCACCCTTTAATACATTAATGTACGACGCACATAAAGGTTGTCACAGGAAGCAGGAAATGTAATTCCTCGTTAATTTCCTATGGGGGAAACAAGAACGATATCTATAGCATGTATAATGTAGGCAGCCACTCACAGGCAGCCACTCACAGGCCTGTTACTGATATTACAGAGACAAACGTGAGGGCAGACTCGTGGGAGTTGGGGAAAAGAACAGAGAAGGCTTCTCCTCAGCTGGTGCCCTAAAGGGGGACTTTCCTTATTCTCTCTGATTCTTTTGAAAAGCTTGAAAGGATCTGAGCTGTTTAGGAAACATCTTTGAAATCCTTCATATGGAAACTGAAAGGAACCCGAGGGAGTCTGAGGCTACGCAGAGATTACGCACACACCGGGATATTCCACACACTGACTGTCTGCCAGGGTCAAACTTCCCACTTCCCTTTATCTGCACAGATAACAGATGATAACAACGCCCCCCCCCGGCTAGGAATTCACAGTTACAAAACAGAGATCGGAACAACAACACCCCTTTGGGGACGTTCACAATTCCCCACTCCAACTGAATTACATAGACAAGAACAAAATAGAAGAGCCTTGGAAGTGAGACTCTTGGAGAAGAGTCTGGTTTGGGACGAGTCTTTCTGGTTTCTGCGCTCCTCGCCGTCTCACCTCTAAGATCTGGGCTCCGGGACTGACCCCCGCCGCGTGGGCGGACGAGTCCTGGGTGACCCCGTGCACGAACACGCCCGTCTTGTTGCCCCCGACGACCTGGATCTGGCCGAGCAGCGTGCCGTCCTGGACGGTGAGGGTGAGGACGCGGCCCGTGATTCGCAGCGCCTGCGGCCGCGAGCGCATCAGGAACGGAGGAGCCGACGCCCGCGACACGCTACCAGAGGAAGACAAAGGACCGCTGTAACCAATGACGACTGTAACTGATGACTACAACAGTCACAATATTTATCACTTCACACTGTTCACAGATCAGTCTTCATAACCTCAGAGCTCATCTGTGGTGTTATGTTCTCTGAAAAATAGAACTGGTTTGGGGTCAGTGGGTGCTGAGATAACCAAGAGGCAGAGGTTAAATAGAGGGTAAAATAAATGGGGAAAAATGTCACATCTCTATTCTGTTCTCTTCATTAAGAAAGACTAATTGCTAATAGCTTCTAGCTTCATAATGTGATTAAGAAACAGACAGAAGAGACTCATATCTGTGAGTCTTGAGCCAATGAGACGTACGTGTCAGGGCTGCTGATCTTCTGTGGAAGAGTGGGGAGGGACGCTGACATTGCTTTATCTGGAAACAGAACACAGGAAAAAACATTTACTGTATATTCACTTGGAAGGCATGTGGATAATCTGCCCCCCCCCCCCCTATACACACACTTCACACTATAGGCATACACAAAAGGAGTGGTGAGCTAGAAGTCACTGTGAACATCCATTAGATGATGATGTTTATATAATTATGTCATTATAATATGAAACAATAATTCCTGGGAACATCCATTAGATGATGATGTTTATATAATTATGTCATTATAATATGAAACAATAATGTGTGCAGATTCATTAAAAAAGTTTCACATGGTTTGAAGGATCGGCACTCTGCATTATTCCGTTCTTCTAAACAGGTTTTTAATGACACATTTTGACCTTGCAGCCCTCCCTTCAGACTTGAACCTGACGGTCATTAGAAGTCCATTTACCTTTGAAGATCATGACAAAGTCACTCTCTGTGTCCAAAGAGAACGGACTGTCATCTGTTTCGAGGCTACAGAACAAAAACAATTAAAAGCAAACCTCAAGCAAGCAAGCCAAAAAACGAAAAGCACATTCCTACCCCCCCCACCCCTCTTAGTCGTTATCATATTACAGTATCACAGTGACACAACCACAGCAACATAACTGGTTTAGGTGAGCAGCACCGTCAGCAGGTTGACTCTTTCTGTTTCAGTCAGCACATCACAAGCCCCTGGGCTGACTGGGAGTAACCTCTCGTACACTGTAACCTTTTCATGGAGTAATGGAGTCTTCCTTGCTCTGTTAAAAATTGACCCATGCAGGATCTTATCAACATATTTACACTGTATTTAGAGTAACCAATGCAAAACAGCACAGCAAGGGGGAAGGTGGGGTCCGTTAAGGACATGGCAAAGATTAACTGGGGATTAAGGGATGTGAGATCTTTTTGTTGTCAACACATTTTATGACGTCACTTTTACTCTCAGTGGAATGAGGAAACTAGGAACACGAACATGGATGAAAACATCCACCCCCTATGTAAATATCTATATTGCATCTATATATCTCATATGGAATGTTATAGTGTGCTTTCCCAATAATAACATGTAATGTACAGACAGCTAAGCTTAAAGTGACTCTTTATATGTGATGTAAAGGCTGCTTAAAGTGACTCTATATATGTGATGTAAAGGCTGCTTAAAGTGACTCTATATATGTGATGTAAAGGCTGCTTAAAGGGACTCTATATATGTGATGTAAAGGCTGCTTAAAGTGACTCTATATATGTGATGTAAAGGCTGCTTAAAGTGACTCTATATATGTGATGTAAAGGCTGCTTAAAGTGACTCTATATATGTGATGTAAAGACGGCTTAAAGGGACTCTATATATGTGATGTAAAGACGGCTTAAAGGGACTCTATATATGTGATGTAAAGGCTGCTTAAAGTGACTCTATATATGTGATGTAAAGACGGCTTAAAGGGACTCTATATATGTGATGTAAAGGCTGCTTAAAGTGACTCTATATATGTGATGTAAAGGCTGCTAGTCACCTGTAATCGGAGCTCAAGTCTAACTGTCTTCTCCGGAGAGAATCGATACCTGGCGGCTCCACATGGCTCGACCGGAGGCTGCTCAATCCACCCTCAGTGAACTGTGCATGCACACACACACACACACACACACACACACACACACACACACACACACACACACACACACACACTGTTTATTTAGGCTTAATACTAAAAAGACTAAGGGGGCAACATTCTGTAATGAAATGAAGTGTGCTGAAGCGAGACACCATAAAAACTCGACCACAGAAACTTGACTTGAACTTGAATTTGAAGTATTCAAACAGCCCACACGTATGGGAGGGGACGACTGCGCTAAACTCGTCCGGCAGCTTGCTGTGGGAGCCGGAGCATTTCTGTGTGGTGGAGTAAAGGGGCAGCCGCAGCGCTCACCTCGAGGTCATCGCTCCTCATGAAGTCGGGGCAGATGGCGTTCATGCGACACAGGCGCGAGCGAGGCTGGGGGCTGGGCGGGGGGCCCTCACTGCTGGAGCCAAGGTAGCTGCTCTCCCAGCTATACTCCCTGGCCTGTGTTAGTATACACACACACACACACACACACACACACACACACACACACACACACACACACACACACACAGTTAAGGTTTCCCAGAACACCAAGAAATGTCGACAGATAAAACCACTATTCCCAGTGCAGACTCTCTGAAACGTAGAGTTGACTCGTAGTAAAGCCAGTTACACATTGAACAGTGAAGGTGAAGATCTGATGTGGAGTCCAAATGACCTCATCCTGCATGGATTCTCTACACAGTAATTAGACTGATTCCTGCCGGTCAGTGAACCCAGTGATTAGCTCATGCCACAGGACTCCACATGGGCTCGTGTGAGGTTCATCTACACCCGTATGCCACCGGCTCCTCTACTGCCATGCTGAACGCAACCAGTGCATTTATTTGACAGCGTTTAAATACAGATGCCTGCTTAGAGAAATATGGGGTTAAATGTCAAAGACCTGAGGTATATGAACACAAATGAAACAAAAATGGAGCAGAATTGGCTTAAAAGTGGTTGAAAGAAGCTTAAAAGGACATGGGGGACAGAAAGCAGCACATTCTTCTAGAGAGCCTCAAGCAAGGAGGAACAAGACAGCAGGAGATTGTTAACTGAGAAGGCCAAAGCGTTCAGAAATGTAATGGCTACAGGCTTTTGTTTGTTGAGGTAGATCAGCTCAAGTTCAGGGAGAATTCCTTAGCTTCACTGACGCAATGACCAAGATGATTTTGCAATACCTATTAAAAAAAAGTGTCTATGGTGTATTTTCACCACTTGCAGGTGTGTGACAGTGAGTGGCAACTGGTCACTGGTGATTAGATGGAGGTGTGTGTGAAGGAGGGATTAGATGGAGGTGTATGTGAAGGAGAGATTAGAAGGAGGTCTACATAAATATTGGTTAGTGAAGGATTGTGTGCTGGAGTTGGTCACAGTGTGGTCGTGAGCAGCTGATCTGTGAGTGTGTGAGTGTGTGAGTGTGTGAGTGTGTGAGTGTGAGTCTGTGAGTGTGGTGTATGAGTGTGGTATGTGAGTGTGGTATGTGAGTGTGTGAGTGTGTGAGTG